>NC_035442.2:82310984-82560984 GCF_002127325.2 Helianthus annuus
TCATTTGGCAAGAGCGAAACCATTGCCTATTTTCTAATGCAAATGCAAATGTTTCGGCCGTAGTTGGGAGGATTAAACACACAGTCAGGTTGCGGCTTATGGGATTTGAGTTTAGAGGTAATGTCAAAGTTCATGACATGCTGGAAAAGTGGAAGATCGCAGCGTGCGAAACCGAGGACGATCCGGGTTAGAGACTAGCGTGAGGATGTCATAGTTCGTGTGTGCGTTGTTGGCCGTGGTCTTGTGTTTGTTTTGGGCTGTTTTGGTCTTGTATGTAGTTTCTTTTAACTGAGTTGTGACTGTTTGTTGGTCCTAGGCTTCGGGTTGTGAAGCCTAGTTGGTGTGTCACTCTGGCATGCCCTTGTTCTGTTTTGGTTTTTTATAAAATTCACCTGGGGTAACCCTTTACCCAAAAAAAAAGATTGTGTGACCAACTTAACTGTGTTAAGTTAAAGCATTAACCTGAAGATACGGGTTGTCACATTATCCCCAACTTGAAAGAAATTTCGTCCCGAAATTTAGCATGCGGTTACTGAGGAAGCTAGTTGTGTTGTGTCGTTTACTGGTTTTCCTGGGGTGTCACATCATCCCCCCGTTGGTTTGGAATTTCGTCCCGAAATTCTGTAGTAGCTTCAGCCTTAGTAGTAGTTGCATTGTTTTTTTTTTTTTTGGTAAAGGGTTACCCCGGTGATTTTATATATTCACAACCAAAAAAACACAAGTAGTGTAGAGAGCCTACACTAGTTCCATCATAGGACATGCCCCATGACAGTAACAACCAGAAAAACAAACCAAAACAAAACAACCAGCAAACAGAAAAGCCACTAGACTACCACTATCTAGACAAAACTAACACATATAATAACAGTTAATCAGCTGCCATCATATTGCATTTCCGAACCCTTGATCTCCCAATCCTCTAGCAACCAGCAATATAGTAGTTGCATTGTTCTGAAATAACTGGGGATATTTGAGTTCCATTTGGTCTTCTCGTTCCCAGGTATACTCTGGGCCACGTCGGGAGTTCCAACGAACTCGAACAAGAGGTATTCTAGTGTTCTTGAGGACCTTAACATCCCGGTCCGTGATTTCAACAGTTTCCTCGACGAAGTGTAACTGCTCGTCGATAGTGAGTTCCTTCAAAGGAACTATGAGGGTCTCATCTGACAGACACTTCTTCAGATTCGACACGTGGAAAATGTTATGAACTGCACCGAGTTCTGCTGGAAAGTTCTGTTTGTAGGCAACTTTGCCTATTCTTTCAATGATTTCGAACGGTCCAACATACCGCGGATTGAGCTTGCCTCGTTTACCAAAACGAACCACACCCTTCCAGGGTGAGACTTTGAGTAGCACTCGATCCCCAACTTGGAACTCGAGTGGTTTCCTGCGCTTATCAGCGTAACTTTTCTGACGGTCACGAGCCGCCGCCATGCGTTGCCGTATCTGTGCAATCCGTTCAGTAGCATCAACTACAAGTTCTGGACGTGTGATCTGACTATCCCCCACCTCTGCCCAACAGAGAGGTGACCGGCATTTACGTCCATACAATGCCTCGAATGGAGCGGCTTGAATGCTGGTGTGGTAACTGTTGTTGTACGAGAACTCCACTAACGGGAGATGCTTTTCCCAGCTGTTGGCGAAATCGATAACACATGCCCGAAGCATGTCTTCTAGAGTCTGGATAGTGCGCTCAGACTGCCCATCCGTCTGAGGGTGATAAGCTGTGCTCATGTCTAACCGAGAGCCAAAAGCTTTGTGCATTGCTTGCCATAGTTCTGAAGTAAATCGTGCATCACGATCCGAAATAATAGAGGTTGGCACTCCGTGCCTCGAAACAACTTCTTTCAAGTAGACGTCTGCAAAGGTGGAGAACTTATCCGTTTCTTTGATAGCCAAGAAGTGAGCAGACTTTGTGAGTCGATCCACGATCACCCAAATAGTATCGTTCCAACGCTGGGATCTAGGCAGGCCAGTAACAAAATCCATGGAAATTTCCTCCCATTTCCATTGTGGTATCTTGGGTTGCTGAAGTAGGCCTGATGGTTTCTGGTATTCCGACTTGACTCTTGCACAAGTCAAGCACTTGCTAACATATGTTGCTATGTGAGCTTTCATGCTAGGCCACCAATACGTAACTCTGAGATCGTGGTACATTTTATCCGAACCTGGATGTACCGAGTAGCGAGACTTATGTGCTTCGTCCATTACAAGCTCGCGTAAGTTGCCATATTGTGGGACCCAAATACGCCCCGTTACATAGTAGGCGCCGTCTTCCCGTTGTTCTAATCGTTGCCTTGAGCCGCGTAAGGCTTCAGCCCCTACGTTTTCTAGTTTCAATGCTTCTACCTTAGCACCTCGTATCTGTGCAGGAAGACTAGACTGAATAGTAAGCTGTAATGCTCGCACGCGTCTAGGTACAGTATCCTTTCGACTGAGAGCGTCAGCCACAACATTGGCTTTGCCTGGATGGTACTTGATGGCACATTCATAATCATTGAGTAATTCAACCCATCGACGCTGACGCATGTTCAATTCCTTCTGCTTGAAGATATGCTCGAGACTCCTATGATCGGTGTAGATAGTGCACTTGGTATCGTACAGGTAGTGTCGCCATATCTTGAGCGCGAAAACAACAGCTCCCAGCTCTAAATCATGTGTAGTATAGTTCCGTTCATGAACCTTGAGTTGGCGCGAAGCATAAGCAATAACCTTGTCACGCTGCATTAACACACATCCAAGACCCTGAATGGATGCGTCGCAATAAACCATAAAATCGTCTGTGCCCTCTGGCAAGGAGAGGATAGGTGCGCTGCAGAGCCTATCCTTTAGATGCTGAAAAGCTGTTTCCTATGTATTATCCCAACGATAAGTAACACCTTTCTGTGTCAGTAGTGTAAGCGGTTGTGCAATCTTTGAGAAGTCTTTAATGAACCGTCTATAATAACCCGCCAAACCCAAGAATTGGCGTATTTCCGTTGGTGTACGTGGTGCAGGCCACTTCCTGATCGAATCTACCTTGGATGGATCAACATGAATCCCATCCTTGTTTACCACACGGCCTAGAAAGTGGACTTCACGAAGCCAGAAGTCGCATTTTGAAAACTTGGCGTACAGTTGTTCCTTTCGAAGAAGTTCCAAGATGAGTTGTAAATGCTGCTCGTGTTCCTCCTGACTCTTGGAGTAGATCAGGATGTCGTCGATGAAAACAATCACAAACTTGTCTAAATAAGGCTTGCACACTCTGTTCATTAGATCCATGAAAACTGCTGGTGCGTTCGTTAGCCCGAACGGCATGACTAGAAACTCGTAGTGGCCGTAGCGAGTTCTGAATGCTGTCTTAGAGACGTCCTCATCCCGGACTCTCAGCTGATGGTAACCTGACCTCAGGTCAATCTTGGAGTAGTAGCTCGACCCTTGCAGCTGGTCGACCAAGTCGTCAATACGTGGCAGAGGATAGCGGTTCTTCACTGTCACCTTGTTTAGTTCGCGGTAATCTATGCACATCCTGAAGGTACTGTCCTTCTTTTTCACGAATAACACTGGAGCTCCCCAAGGCGAAGAGCTAGGACGAATAAAGCCCTTATCCAAGAGCTCTTGCAATTGCTTGGACAGTTCTTCCTGTTCGGTTGGAGCTAAGCGATACGGTGCACGAGCCATGGGTGTTGCTCCTGGAGCTAATTCAATCTGAAATTCGACCTGGCGATGAGGCGGTAGCCCAGGTAAATCTTCAGGAAACACCTGAGGAAAATCACGTACTACTGGGATATCCTCCAATCTCTTCTCTTTCGTTGACGCATCTGTAACAAGTGCTAGAATGGCAGTGTGACCCTTTCGTAAACATTTCTGAGCCTTCAAAAAGGAGATGATGCCAACCACAGCACCACTCTTGTCGCCTTGAACTTTGAGAGGTTCTTTACCAGAACGGGGAATACGAACTATCTTCTCCTTGCATAAGATCTCTGATTGCTGTTGGGATAACCAATCCATCCCAATAACGATGTCGAAACTACCCAAAACTATAGGAATGAGATCGATAGAGAAAGTCTGACCAGCGAGGATAAGATTACAACCCTGAACTATGTGTGTGGCCTCTAGACTTTTACCATTAACTAACTCTACGACATGCTTAGTGTTCAAAAGTGTGGGTGTGCGCTTGAGCATTTGACTAACTTTCAATGACATATAACTGGTATCCGCACCCGAATCAAATAATACAGTAACATAGAAGTCGTCAAGAAGAAACTTACCCATAACCACGTTAGGATCATTCCTGGCGTCACCCTGCCCCAGCACAAATGCACGACCCCTAGCGCCATTGTTCCCATCATTGTTATTTCCCCCGTTGTTGTTCCTGTTGCCTGGATTATTATTGTTGTTGTTGTTCTGGTTTCGGTTTAACTGAGGGCAGTGTCTTTTGAAGTGACCTTCAGCGCCGCAATGAAAACATCCCTTGTTGCCCTGTTGTTGATTCTGCTGTGCTTGCTGTTGCTGTTGCTGCTGATTCTGAGTTACAGGCCGTGGGCTCCTACAATCCTTGGCCTCATGACCCATCTTGAGACACCTCTGACAACGACCCTTGTTGCACTGGCCACTGTGGTGTCTGTTACAGTTGTTGCACCTGGGGTGATTTCTGCGATAAACTCTCTGCCCGCGACTACCAAAAGACTGCTGACTAGGGCTCTGGTAGTGGTCAGTCTTTTGCTGCTGAACCTGAGACTGAACTGTAGCTGAACCCTTGCTGGAATCCCCCTCCCATTTTCTCTTGTTGTCACTGGGAGTAGCAGGAGTAGCTGAAGTGGTAGTGGTAGTAGCACTGATGCGCTTAGGCAGCCTGTTCTGATCCACTGCCTGATCCGTGAGGCGATGAGCAAGACGTTGAATATCCTGGATATTATCAAGGTTAGCCGATGTCACATGGCTTTGGATTTCTGGCGCTAGACCCTTGAGATACAACTCAATGCGCTTGATTGGAGGGTCTACCATAGTTGGACACAAGATGGCCAGCTCGTTCGACCGTTTAGTATAGGCTTCAATTTCTGATCCAGTCATTTTCAAATGAAAGAACTCCACCTCTAACTTGTGGATGTCGTCACGTGTGCAGTATTCCCATTTGATGAGTTCTTTAAAATCATTCCAAGGGGTGGCGTTAGCAGCTGCCAACCCTAAAATCTGAACTTGCGCGTTCCACCAAGTCAGCGCAATTCCTTCTAAAGTACCAGTGGCGTATTTCACCCTGCGAGCCTCAGGGCATTCACACATCTCAAATACTGACTCGAGCTTTTCGAACCAATGGAGGAGTCCCACTGCTCCCTCCGTGCCACTGAACGTGCTTGGACGACAGTCCATGAAATTCTTGAAAGTGCAAACAGGTGGCTGAGCGTGTTGACCTGTTGTGTATAAGAACAGGACAAGATTAAACACAAGAGTTGGTCTAGAAGTGTAGGATCTAAAGATCCTAGTGTGAGTTACGACTGCAGGGTGTACCTCCTGCTTGAGCGGCTGCAAGTGCCGCAGCAACTTGTTCGTTAATGAGAGCCGTCAACTGGGCTTGTGTCATGTTAATGCATCCAGCCATGATCTTCATAGCAAAGGTAACATAAGTGAGAGAGGTTCGCGAATAGTGCGATGACAGAAGAGAGTGAGCACACAAGTATTCTCAGGCAATAGTTACTATGTTTATCTAAGCATACTATGAGCAACGTCCTATGAAGTCTAGCATGTAGGCAATAATTCATAAACCATATTACCTAGGATGTTGAGTCTTGCACGTGGAGCGAGGCGTCGTTGTGGATCGTTGAGCACTGTACTGGTTATAGTCTGGTTTTAATAAAGCGTTTTTCCCATATTAAAATCAAGTTCTCTATAACCAATGGCTCTAATACCAATCTGTCACACCCCCAAAATCCACACGCGGAGTACCACCGCATGGAGGCGTGACATGACCAGGATCAAGCCACCAATCATATTGAACATGTAAATAATAAGTAAAAGTAAATGTAATCCATCACAATAACGATTGGTGTTCATTTCAAAACATAGTATAAGTAGCGGAAGCATAGTATGAAAATCCAAAACAAGTGTTAAGTTTAAAGAGTCTTAATGTTTTCATCATAACATCCACAATCCGTGCCCACGACGATTGCTCCTCCCGTGCAAGCTCCAAAAGTACCTATGGTCCTGCAAGGCATGTAACAGAAAGTCAACAACTAGTTGAGCGAGTTCACAGTAAGTAAATTGGTAATCGTAATATCGTTGCATCACCATGCGTTATAAACTAAGTCAAATGTATGTCCATTTAGTGGGGGTTTCCCATGTTGTATATTCAGCTAGTGGGGGGCTTCCCATGTTGTATATATATACTAGACTAGTGGTAACCATAAGTGTTCTTCTTAACCTGAGAACGGGAGTACGTACAAGGTTTACGTAGGTTTTACGTAAGTGTCCTTCTTATCCTGAGGATAGTGGTATGCGGGGGTTTACGTAGGTTTTACGTAAGTGTCCTTCATAACCCTAGGACAGTGGTATGTATGAGTTTACGTAGGTTTTACGTAAGTGTCCCTCGAACCCTGAGGATAGTAATAAGCACAAGTATTACATAGGTTTCACGTAAGGGTCCTTCACAACCGAGGACGATGGTAGATAGTCTAGTAACAGTGTAAGTCCAAGTAATCATTCATTCCCATTCCGTCAATCCCATTCCCTACCCACCGGGAATCCCATGCCTTGATAAGAGTGTGAACTCACCTTGGTTTGCTCGGTTTGTTATTGTGCTTCTAGTGTTAATTAATGGTTAGGTCCGTTACACACGACCTAAGGTATATTGCACATAAACTCAATGTAAGTGTTTACGCTCAAATAAGGTTTACAATTCCTTGATGTCCAAACAACTGTGTTCCGTGTGATAATTGTTTACAGATTGACATGACATAGTTTGCACATACATACAGTAACATGCAGTATCATACAGTAACATACAGTAACATACGGTAACATACAGCAACATACAGTAGTGGCAGGATAAGTGTTTTTGATTTAACCTAATTCAAGCTCTGAATGTTATTAAACTTGGACCTTTGTGACATTACACATTATACTCAGACCTTATGAACCAAACAACAACCTCGGACCCCTTTAATGTTTAAAAGCTCAGACCATGTGTTTTGTTTACAAACTCGGACCTTTCAAGCATCATAAAACTTGGACCATAGAAGCATCATGAAACTCGGACCATACAAGCACCAAAAAGTCGGACCATATGTCCCTTATAAAAGTCGGACCAAACACCCCCTTATAAAAGTCGGACTAAACACCCCCTTGTAAAAGTCGGACCAAACACCCCATTGTAAAAGTCGGACCATGTTTCTCCTTTCACAAAATTCGGACCATGTTTTCTTTACAAAGTTCGGACTATGAGTTTCCATTACAAAATTCGGAGGCAAGTGACATGTTACAACCTCGGACTTGTGACTTCACAAAACCCTGACACATAACTCTGAGTTATCAACATGCGTGAATTCCAAAACCATTTTACAGAATTTCAATGGAACAGTTACATTGCAGGTTATGATCAAAAACCCTAATTTTCATACATTGGTAGTGTTGTAATCTAATCAACAATCAAACAATTCTAACATATCAGGCATCCTAACATCAGGCAAGTGATTACACAACTGTTCATAAACTATTTCACAACAATCGGAATGATCAATAAACACAGAACCATTGTTTGGAGAGCTAGGGTTTGCATGAATCAAATAACCAATGATTAACAACAAATAATCATTAAACGTTTACCTTAGATTGATTCTAGATGGATTGGGAAATCAAGATTGATGCGAGAGAACTTGTATAGCCAAGAATGATGAGAGAAATGATTGTAGAGAGAATGATTTGAACTGCCGTAGAATGATTTGTGAGGAAGGTTTTAGGGTTAGGAGTTATTAAGGTTTCACTAACTACTCTACTCACCCCTAAGTATCATCTTTTACATAAAACACACACACCACATATAATTTACAGTCAAGGCACAAAGTTCTCATGTAAGTCAAATAATGCATAAAGTAATGCATAGTTCCATGCAATGCTAAAGATTGTGTGACCAACTTAATTGTGTTAAGTTAAAGCATTAACCTGAAGTTACGGGTTGTCACAAATGATGTGACACCCCAGGAAAACCAAGAAACCACGCAACCTAACAAGCTTCCTCAGTAACCACAAGCTAAATTTCGGGACGAAATTTCTTTCAAGTTGGGGATGATGTGACAACCCGAGTTTTCAAGGTCTTTCCTCAACACGTTATTTGTTTCACAACTGTGTTTGTATAACTTGCTTGCCTTATTTACTAAGCAGGTGGATGGGGTTCTCTCTGGGCGAATAGGGCGACTTGGGTGATCTTGCGAAAGAAATCAATCCTCCTTTCAATCAATCCTGGTTCTGATCGATCTTGTGTAGCATCTAAGGACTGATTAAGCTCCTTAGTTCTATCTGTGTGAAATCAGGCTAGGGTTTGTGTGAGTTCTGATTTTTCCTTCGGATTGAATAAGGTTTGATTTCTGTTTTCGTATTAAGGGTTCTAGCTTTTCTTCTCCGTTTAATCGATTATTGTCAATTGCTAAGTTGAGGGTTCCGATTGGATTCTGCTTGGGGGTTGTTCGAAGTCTGATTAACGGCGCTAGGGTTTTCAATCTTGTAGGCGGCTAGGGTTTCCTTGTTGAGTTCGGCTAGGGTTTATCTTATTCAGCCGATATTCCTTGGCTGAATCTCTAGTGACGACTGCTAGGGTTTGCCAACTTTGGGATGGATGATTTTAGTAGTTCTGGTGGAAATCAACAGGATCTTCGTGCGAAACCGAGGTCAACGTTTGAAGAAATTGCAGCAAGGTTTAACATCATTGACGATCTCGCCAAGGTCTCGGTTCCGGTTCATGTGGAAAAGAGGGATGTTGAAAAGTCAGAAAAATTTTGGGATTACCCTAGCAAGTTTTCGCCAAATTCAGACTTTCGTGGTGCATTTTTGTCGGCTGATAACAGGGCTGTTAAAGGCTGTTCTTCGGGGACTGCAGACCCTAGTTCCTTCGCTCACATTGTCAAGAATGCTAAAGAAAAGGTTAGAGTGAATTTTCGGGCGATGGAATCTGCCGAGAAAGTTGATGGGGCTTATGTTGTTATTCCTTTGTCATCGGTTCAACAAGTTACTGATAGGTATGCTAACACTTTATTTGGATATTTTCTGGGTAAACGGTTGGCATTTCCTGTGGTCGATTACTTTGCAAAAAACAACTGGGCGAAATATGGTCTTTCCCGTCTCATGATGAATGCAAACGGGTTCTTTTTCTTTAAGTTTACTTCTAAGGAAGGGATGAATCAAATGCTAGAGGATGGGCCTTGGTTAATCAGAAGTGTTCCCATAATTTTGAAGGAGTGGTCGCCCTCTATCAAGATGGAAAAAGAGGATATTAATGAGGTTCCAGTTTGGATCAAGATGCATGATGTGCCGTTAGCGGCATTTACTGAGGATGGGCTTAGCTTGGTTGCCTCTATGATTGGGACACCTAAGATGTTGGATACGTATACTGCCTCGATGTGTGCTGAATCTTGGGGAAGGAGTAGTTATGCTAGAGCGCTTATTGAAGTGCAAACGGGGACTGAATTAAAAAATAGTGTTACGGTTGCTATCCCATCTATGGATGGTAGTGGGTATTCAAAGGTGGAGGTCAAGATTGAATATGATTGGGAGCCTCTTAGGTGTTCCTCTTGTTGTGTGTTTGGCCATGATGACAGCTCGTGTCCTCAGAACCCGCAGGTAAATTTGAATGGGGATACTGAGAAGAAGGATAAGGATGATTTTCAGGTGGTAGGAGCCAAAAAGAAGAAACCAAATAATCAAGTGCTTCATATGAAAAACCAGAAGCCAAAGGTAGTTTACAGGCCAGTTGTCAACCCTAAACCGAAATCGTCATCAAAGAGTCCGGTACAGAATCCGGTTTCAACGTCTAACCCGTTTGACATTCTAAAGGATGATAATGGTAATCAGGGAGGTACTACTGTGGGTCAAGTGGAGAAGAAATGGTCAAGTGACAGGGAGGAATCGGATGAGGAAGTGGTGGAGGAAATCTACAATGAAACGAGTAAATTTATGACATCGGGTATTCATATTTCCTCTTCCTCTTCGAAAGCAGGGGCAAGCACCTCTTCTTCCAAGTTATTTAATGGATAGGCTGTCCGCTTTTCGTCTGAAGGGGCTGTTGTTCTGCGGCTACTTTATTTTTGATGATGGTGGTTGAGGATTATGTTTGTGTTTTTTGCATTATTTTGTCTACTAGATGTCGTGTCATGATGTATAGTAGACTAGGTCATTAGGTCTTTGGTTTTTTATTTTGTTCTACATATATAGGGCATGTCCTGTATATGAATTAGTGTGGAACACATCCTCACTACTTATACTTATTTGCGGTTGCATTTTAATAGATTCACCGGGGTAACCCTTTACCCAAAAAAAAAACTTGCTTGCCTTGTAATTATGCACGTTCATTATTTGCTTGAGATACTGTGTTATTGTTTGATTTATGATTAATGTAACTTGAGTATGGTACATGATTTATGTGTTACACTATTGTCTAGTTATTAAATGAAAGTTCATGAATTGTTTAAGTTTACATAAACCTATCATATAATTATTCTATTGGCGAAACTTAAAACCTTGCCTTTCCTCACTTGACGAAACAAGGGGAGTTTCGTCATTCTTACACTCGATGAAACCTATGAAGTTTCGCCACACACTCCCCTCGACGAAACATAGAGTTTCGTCATACCTGTCACGACGAAACATGGGAGTTTCGCTGGCCCAGGTTACGTCGAAGCCCATTGAGGGCCCAGTACACTTAAGTGAGTATATATTACGAGAAACTGTTATATTCGTCACATAACTGGCCAATTGAAAACCCTAGAATTCTCCCTCTGTGCGACGGCAACCTTGAGTCCTCGAAGCCCTCTAGATCGATCAAGTTATTGTTTCGTCTATCGCGGTTAGTGTTTAACCCTTACTTGATTGTTTGATTGAAATCATCATTGACTGTATGTTAGAAATCATTATTAACTGCGGCTAGGTAATGTTTGGATCTTGACCGGATGATGATTTTGATAATAACAGATTCATATGATTATCGGTTATATGTCCGCGTGATGTTCGTGTAAATTAGGGTTTGATGTTCTGTTGCCAATTTATTGGACTATATGTGATGTTGTGATTGTATTCATCCATGATTCACTGCTCAGAGTTGATGTTTTTCTGTGTGATGTTTCCATTTTATGTTGTTATGTATATTCAGTGAATCGGTATTAGGGATAAGTGCATAATGATATTTTTGTTAATAGGTCATTAGATCCATGTGACTATCAGATACTGTTGTTGATGATTAGGGTTAACAAATAGACGATGATTGGAATTTTGTGCAGTATGGAATGTCGTAACTGCTGAAACTCCCGTTTCAGACGAAAGAACACGTGTGACGAAACCCTATAGGTTTCGCCACGTTACATCCCGACGAAACCCTATAGGTTTTGCCACCTTAGACCTCGACGAAACCCTATAGGTTTCGCCATGATACATTTCGGTGAAACTTTACAAGTTTCGCTGTAGGAGTTTCGCCGACCTGTGAGTTACCACAACAGACTGTAGTTTAGAACACTTAAGAAAATGAATAACTTTGTTGTTATCTGTTACTAATGATAGTGAAGACTAGTTTTGCATGAGATTTATGTGTTACATACTGATTGTGATTCTAAATGCACACTGTGATTATAAACTTATACGTGTACCATACGAACATAAACTGATTTTGTATACATGCATACTATAGTCTTTGACTGATTAAGTGTGAACAAGTAATTTAACAAACCGAGCAAACCAAGGTGAGTTCACACTTTCTATAAGGCATGGGATTCCCGGTGGTTTGGGAATGGGCTAAGAAACTAAAACAAAATGTGACAACTCGTATTTTGAACCCGTCTTTGTAACGTATGTAATGTATGTGAACTTAATTGACTTATTGAATGTAACATTATGATATGTGATTATGTGAACTATTGCGAGTAATGGAGGTTATGTGCAATGTGTATTACGTGTATGTATGATAAACACACAACCTGAACCGCACAACACTACACAACCAATCGCACAAGCCCTTTTGGGCCGTATAGCTTGTAATCGGACTTTAAGGCAGCCCATGTTTGGGTCGGCCCATCCTCTACTCGTATACACTAGGGGTATGCTAACTACCCACACTTTTTGCAAAACACAATACACATACACAAGAACCCTAGCTTCTCTCTCTCTCTCTCGCTCGAACTCGACGGCACAAGGCAACCGAAGAGCATTCTTTTGTTCGGATCACCCTCCTACTACCATTAGTCGGTAGTGTGCTTATGATTGTTTGATTGATTGATTGATTATGTTGATAAATGATTTGTGTGCTAATAATCGACTCACATGTATGTATTGAACGTGGTCCTTGTAAATCGTTTAGGATGATAATCGGCTATCGTGTATTTGAATCGGATAAGTGTTAACGGCTGTTGTTTGATGTTTTTGGATGGATATCGTTCATATGTTTGATGCTAGGGATCAAGAACACGAATCTGAATATTATGTTTAAGTGTTATGAATATTGTTCATGTTGATTTGATTAGGGTTCTTATGAGTTAGTCTATAGTTGCACTGTTTGATCGATATTATGCTAACTGATTTGTGGAAATTGTGTTAATTGATAATTGTTAAAATTGGAAACTTTGGAATAGATGTAACTGATGGCATGTTTTACGGAAATTTGTTAACCGGTCGCACAAGACCTCTTGATCGTACAAGAGGTCCACTCGCACAAGGAGTCCATTCGCACAAGACTCCTGACCGCACAAGATGATCCTTACGCACAAGGGGACCTGGTCGCACAAGGTGTTCCTAGTCACACAAGGCGTATTGGATCATACCAGTTGTTAAGTTGTTGGGCCGGACAGCCCAAGTCACTCACACAACCCAAGCTGATCATACAAATCTGCTTGGATTGCACAAGTTGAGTTGCTGTTATGGTGATTGGGCCGATCAAGCCCAATGTCAATCGCACAAAGCCCAATTTCAATCGCACAAGTCACCTAAACGACTTCTAATTGGGCTGAACATACTGTTGAACCACTTATTTAATCCAGGCCGGATTGTTTGAACCGTTTACCTATATGTTGGGCCGGGTAGTGTTTGGGCTTAGACTTTTGTATCGCACAAGGTGGTTGGGCTCGCACAAGCTCAACGGCCAAACCCCCCGAAACGCACAAGCATGACTATATTATGCCTTGACTGATTTCGTGTTGCTATGATATATACGTGCTTGCTATGATTTATACGTGCATTACTTGGAGTCAAAAACCTGACTTGTATGGTAACCCTGTTAGGACGAGGTTGACCACCCTTAGTTCAAGAAACCCTTTTCTTTGTGTATCTGCCGAGCAACCCAAGGTGAGTTCACACTCTTACCAAGGCATGGGATTCCCGGGGTGTTGGGAATGGGATTCAAAGGATAAGGTTGAATAGATTCATATGAACACTGTTACTAGACTACCATACCATCGTCCTCGGTTGTGCAGGATACATACGTAAAACCTACGTATACCTATGTTACTCACTGTCCTCAGGTTGCGAAGGACACTCACGTAAAACCTACGTGAACGGATACTCACTACTGCCTCGGTTGTGTCAGGCACTTACGTAAAACCTACGTAAACCCCCACGTACCCCTATCCTCGGTTGTGAAGGATACTTACGTAAATCCTACGTAAATTGTATGTATTACTGTTCTCGGGATATGTAGAACACTTATGGTAACGCATAGTCTAGTGGATAAATAACATGGGAAGCCCCCACCAATAGAAACCTATATCGGCCCAGTAGAGCCACCTGATACTCATGAACTTTCTATTACGCATTTACTTTCTGTGAACTCGCTCAACTAGTTGTTGACTCTCTGCTGCATGCCTTGCAGGACCTTAGATACTAAAGGAGCTTGCACAAGGAGGAGCAGGTCGTTGTGGGAATTGGATCGTGAATAAACACTCATTACTTTTCATACATTAACATTTATGTTTGGGTTTATACATTATGCTTCTGCTACATTTACTTATGTTGGTTTTGATAAACACCTTTCGTATTGATGGATAACTTTTACTATTTAATTACATGTTCAATATGATTGGTGGCTTGATCCTGGTCATGTCACGCTCCCAAGCGGCGATACTCCGCAGGGGGAATTTGGGGGTGTGACAGATTGGTATCAGAGCCATTGGTTATAGAGAACTTGGTTTTAATATGGGAAAACGTTTTATTAAAACCAGACTATAACCAGAACAGTGCTCTCAACGATCCACAACGACGCTTCGCTCCACGTGCAAGACTCGACATCCTAGGTAATAAGGTTTATTGTTATTACCTGCTTGCTAGAAACGTATAGAACTTTGCTCGTATAACACTTAGATACACATGACACTATTACATGCGAATACCTATGTGCTTACACTTTTCTGTCATCGCCCTACTCGCGAACCATTCTTACTTATGTTACCCTTACTATGAAGATCATGTCCGGACGTGTGAACATGACTCAAGCCCAGTTGGCGGCTCTCATCCAAGAACAAGTTGTTGCGGCACTTGCAGCTGCAAACGCAGGAGGTATATCCTGCAGTTGTAACTCATCCTAGGATCTTTAGATCCTACGTTCCTAATTAACTCGTATGTTTAACCTCATTCTACTCTTACACATTAGGTCAACACGTTCAACAACCTGTGTGTACCTTCAAGAACTTCATGGACTGTCGTCCAAGTACGTTTAGTGGCACTGAAGGAGCGGTTGGACTCCTCCACTGGTTTGAAAAGCTCGAGTCTGTGTTCGAGATGTGTGAATGCCCTGAGGCTCGCAGGGTGAAATACGCCACTGGCACGCTAGAGGGAATAGCACTAACTTGGTGGAACGCCCAAGTTCAGATATTAGGGTTGGCAGCTGCTAACGCCACACCCTGGAATGATTTCAAGGAACTGATCAAAAGAGAGTACTGCACTCGGGAAGACATCCACAAGTTGGAAGATGAGTTGTACCATCTGAAGATGACTGGGTCCGAAATTGAAGCTTACACCAAGAGGTCAAACGAACTGGCCGTGTTGTGTCCAACTATGGTGGACCCTCCAGTTAAGCGCATTGAGTTGTATCTCAAGGGGTTGGCGCCAGAGATCCAGAGCCATGTAACATCGGCTAATCTTGATAACATCCAGGCTATTCAACGCCTCGCTCATCGCATCACTGATCAGGCAGTGGATCAGAACAGGCTGCCTAAACGTATCAGCGCTACTGCTACCGCTACTACTTCAGCTACTCCTGCTACTCCCAGTGACAGTAAGAGGAAATGGGATGGGGATTCCAGCAAGGGATCAGCTTCGGTTCAGTCTCAGGCCCAGTAGCGAAAGACTGACAGTTATCAAAGTCCCAGTCAGCACTCCTCAGGTAGTCACAGGCAGGGCGGATATCGTGGGAACCTCCCAAAGTGCAACAACTGCGGCAGACACCACAGTGGCCAGTGCAACAAGGGTCGCTGTCAAAGATGCCTCAAGATGGGTCACGAGGCCAAGGATTGTAGAAGCCCTCGGCCTGCGAACCAGAATCAGCAGCAGCCACAAGCACAACAGAATCAGCAACAAGGCAACAAGGGGTGTTTTCAATGTGGTGCTGAAGGTCACTTTAAAAGGCACTGCCCTCAGCTAAACAGGAACAACAACAAAAACAATAACAACAATCAGGGCAATGGCAACAACAACAACGGGGGAAACAACAACGGCAACGAGGCAAGGGGTCGCGCGTTTGTGTTGGGGCAGGGTGATGCCAGAAATGATCCCAACGTCGTTATGGGTAAGTTTCTTCTCGACAACATTTATGTTACTGCTTT
Source organism: Helianthus annuus (assembly GCF_002127325.2). Lineage (NCBI taxonomy): Eukaryota > Viridiplantae > Streptophyta > Magnoliopsida > Asterales > Asteraceae > Helianthus > Helianthus annuus. The sequence continues at coordinate 82,326,962 of NC_035442.2, forward strand.
GTTTGATTCGGGTGCGGATACAAGTTATATGTCTTTGAAAATGAGTAAATTGTTAAAACGTACATCAACACCCCTAAACACCAAACACGTCGTAGAACTAGCTAATGGTAAAAGTTTAGAAGCCACGCAAATAGTCAGGGGTTGTAGTATTGTCTTAGCCGGTCAAGCTTTCTCCATCGACCTTATTCCCATAGTCTTGGGAAGTTTTGATATCGTTATTGGGATGGATTGGTTATCCCAACATCAGGCAGAGATTCTATGCAGCGAGAAGATCATTCGCATTCCCCGTACTGGTCAAGAACCTCTCGAAGTCCAAGGCGACAAGAGTGGTGATGTGGTTGGCATCATCTCTTTCTTGAAGGCTCAGAAATGTCTGCGGAAGGGTCACACTGCCATTTTGGCACTAGTTACTGATGCATCAGCGAAGGAAAAGAAATTGGAAGACATTCCAGTTGTACGCGACTACCCTCAGGTGTTTCCTGAAGACTTACCTGGTCTACCGCCTCATCGTCAGGTCGAATTTCAAATCGAGCTCGCTCCAGGAGTAGCACCCATAGCTCGCGCGCCATATCGTCTAGCTCCATCAGAACTGGAGGAACTATCAAAGCAGCTACAGGAGCTCTTGGAAAAGGGCTTCATTCGTCCAAGCTCTTCGCCTTGGGGAGCTCCAGTGTTATTCGTGAGAAAGAAGGACGGTACCTTCAGGATGTGCATAGACTACCGGGAACTGAACAAGGTGACGGTGAAGAACCGTTATCCTCTTCCGCGTATCGACGACTTATTCGACCAGTTGCAAGGGTCGTGTTACTACTCCAAGATAGACTTGAGGTCTGGTTGCCATCAGCTGAGAGTCCGGGATGAGGACGTCTCCAAAACTGCATTCAGAACTCGCTACGGCCACTACGAGTTTCTTGTCATGCCGTTCGGGTTAACGAACGCGCCTGCCGTATTTATGGACCTTATGAACAGGGTGTGCAAACCCTATCTTGACAAGTTCGTCATTGTCTTCATCGACGACATACTGATCTACTCCAAGAGTCAGGAGGACACGAGCAGCATCTACGCCTTATTTTGGAACTCCTTCGAAAGGAACAGCTGTACGCTAAGTTTTCGAAATGCGACTTCTGGCTTCGTGAAGTCCACTTTCTAGGCCATGTAGTGAACAAGGATGGGATTCATGTCGATCCATCCAAGGTAGACTCGATCAAGAACTGGCCTGCACCACGTACGCCAACGGAAATACGCCAATTCTTGGGTTTGGCGGGATACTACAGACGATTTATCAAGGATTTCTCGAAAATCGCGCAGCCACTTACACTACTGACACAGAAGGGTGTCACCTGCCGTTGGGGCAATAATCAGGAAACTGCTTTTCAGCACTTAAAGGATAGACTTTGCAGTGCACCTATCCTCTCATTGCCAGAGGGCACAGACGATTTTGTGGTTTATTGTGATGCATCCATCCAGGGTCTTGGATGTGTATTGATGCAACGGGATAAGGTTATTGCTTACGCTTCTCGTCAACTCAGGGTTCACGAACGAAACTACACGACGCACGATCTGGAGCTGGGAGCTGTTGTTTTTGCACTCAAGATATGGCGACACTACCTGTAAGGTACCAAGTGCACGATATACACCGATCACAGGAGTCTCGAGCATATCTTCAGACAGAAGGAATTGAACATGCGTCAACGACGATGGGTTGAACTACTTAACGATTACGAATGCGCCATCAAGTACCATCCAGGCAAAGCCAATGTTGTGGCTGACGCCCTCAGTCGAAAAGACACATTACCTAAGCGCGTGCAAGCGCTACAGCTTACGATTCAGTCTAGCCTTCCTGCACAGATACGAGATGCTCAGGCAGAGGCATTGAAACCAATAAACGTCAGGGCTGAAGCCCTACGCGGCTCACGACAGCGGTTAGAACAGAAGGCAGACGGCGCCTACTATGTAACGGGGCGTATGTGGGTCCCACTTTATGGCGGACTACGCGAACTTGTAATGGATGAAGCTCACAAGTCTCGCTATTCGGTACTGTCACACCCCCAAAAATCCACCGGCGGAATACCACCGCTTGGGAGCGTGACATGACCAGGATCAAGCCACCAATCATATCGAACACAGCATTTAATAATAAAAGTAGATAATGTAATTCATCACGACATGATTGATGTTCAAAACCAAACATTGTTTAAGTAGCGGAAGCTTGTAAGTAAACCCAACATGAATAACAATGTATGAAATGTTATAAGTGTTTATTTAAGTATTCATAATCCATGCTCCACAACGACCTGCTCCTCCCTGTGCAAGCTCCATGTATCTAACGACCTGCAAGGCATGTAACAAAGGATCAACAACTAGTTGAGCGAGTTCACAGTTTATAGTTCAGTAATTGTAGTAGTATAGTAAGCCTTGTATTTGTTCGTTATGTCATGTATCGTATTAGTTCGTATCGCAGCCCTCTAGGCATGTATGCGAAGATTAGAGAAAGTTCTCAAGTATTTTAGACTAGGTATGTTTGTATCGCGGCCACCCGGCACCTGTGCGAAGTTTTAGTGTATAGTTCGCAGCCTTCCTAGGCATGTGTGCGAAGATTAGTCATATTATCGCAGCCAACCCTGGCATGTGTGCGAAGATCAGTCAAATTATCGCAGCCAATCCCGGCGTGTGTGCGAAGATCAGTTCTATAAGCATCACTAGTCTAGCAGTAATCTTAACCAATCACCTTCCTCACCCGAGGATCATATCACTACGTTCCATTATAGATAAGTACCAGTAAATAATCAAATCCCATTCCCACCCTGGGAACCCCATGCCTTGGCTGTGTGAACTCACCTTGGTTTGCTCGGTATGCTATGTTATGCACTCACAAGTAATCGGTCAAGTCCTAATGATTGCACGTATAGTAAATCAGTTCATGTTCGCATGCCATTTATGTCACGAAGTGTTTTTAAACAGTTATCACATATCACACAATTATTGCGCAAGTAGCGTACATATAGTTTAATTCATAATCAATCAACACTTCGGTCTAGTATCAGAAAGTAGTCACTTAGCATGCATTTGTTCAAAAGCGGGTTTATTCCATGATTTCATGTTCACAAGCACGTGCATTTACCTTTCAATCCAAACAGATATGGGAAATAACTTTCTTTCATAAATATACAGACAAATAATATCAAAGTGCACATGCTATACAACTACCTCGATTGACCACTAGATAAGATCAACTCTATATTTTATTCATTCAAAAGTCAGACTTCACACCACCTCACAAAAGTCGGACCACCCATTCATTCTTTACTGATATTCGGACAAGGCAAAACATGAAACTCAGAACACATATTTGTGGAAACTCAGACAACATTTCTCTTAGCAAAACTCGGACAAAGGAGGAGAGGGGCTTCCCCTGTTTAAAGTTCGGATAGGGGGTATGGGGATCAAAACTCGGATCACATGGGTGGGGGGTAAAAGTCGGACCCTTTACAATTACAAGGGTTAAAAACTCGGACATAGGGTGGTAACCCCTTTAAACATCGGACAGGGGATTGGGCCACAAAACTCGGATAACACAAGTGACAAGGAAAGTCGGACACTTAACACAACACAAAAACTCGGATACACAACACAAAGACAAAGGTCGGACCACCATATGCATTGATCAAAACTCGGACAAGCATGATTATAAACCTCGGACCACTACAACTTCCAAAACTTCGGACTTTATCACTTAAAATCCCGGACATGTATATGTGGTTATGAAACTCGGACATCACCAAGTGTTATGAAACTCGGATCCTTCACATCTAACAAGATCAGACATCATGTATATATATGAAACTCAGACACAATCTCATGTTTAAAAGTCGGACACTCATCAAGGATCCAAAACTCAGACTATTTACTCCGAACTTTAACATACGTGATTTCCAAAGCTAATACACAGAATCATTGGGACAGTTACACTTACGTTCATGCGATCAAGAAACCCTAACTCATACATTTGCAGAACAGAAATCACTTATCAACCAATCATTCTATCATGACTTGTATCTTAATATCAGGCAATTGATTACACACTAATCTAATTCATTCCTCAATCATCAGAATTCAATCAGTAATCAGAATCAATCAATCACAGAACCATCATATGCAAGCTAGGGTTTACAAGTGTTCTAATAATCAAGAATTGATACAATCAAACAATCAATAAACAATAATCATTTACCTTGTGTTGATTCTAGAGAAATTGTGGAAATCGAAAGTGATGAATAGCTTGTCAATGATGATGTGATGATTGCTGATGGGTTTATGGATGTGGATGGTAAAAAAGCGGCTAGGAAACCTGGTTTTCATGTTAACAAAGCTAAGCCGAAGTTTGAGTACAGGCCGGTTGGGGTCAAATCGAATGGAGGGGTTAAAAAGTCGGATCCGCCGACTATTGTAGTGTCCCAGAACCCGTTTGATGTGCTAAGGGAGGAGCAGGGTGCGGCTCGTCAAACGGGTAAGGGGATACGGGATGATATTGGTGATTCTGATGACGAGGAGGTTGTGGAAGTCTATAATGAAACAAATGAATTCATGACATCGGGTACACAGCCTGTGTTTTCAAAAGCAGGGGCAAGCACCTCTTCCACAAAGTTCTCCAATGGCTAGTCAGTTTTTGGTTCGCGTTTTAGGGATGCTGTTTCGTAGTAATTTCATTTTTGATGATGGCGGATAACGTCCCTTATTGATGTCGTTTGTCTGTCTACTGGACATTTTTTCATGATGTAAGTAGACTAGGTTGTGTGGTGTCATTGGTCATTGGTTTTTGTTTTTGTGTTTACATATATGGGGCATGTCCTGTATATGAATTAGTGTGGATTATCCTCACTACTTGTACTTAATTGCGGTTATTTTAATAGAATCACCGGGGTAACCCTTTACCCAAAAAAAAAGATGATGTGATGATTGCCAGAGAAAACCAAAGAATGAAAGTACGTGCCTTGTTTCTTGTGTGAGGTTTAGTGAATGATTTAGGGTTAAGTATTATTTATGTTTCACTAATGACTCTTTACACCCTCTATTGTTATATTTTACACAAGTACACCATTTCACAACAATTTCACAATTTCATCACCAAGTTTATATATATGACAAATCTTTCATAATTAACAAACAACCATGTACAATCACACACTACGATTTATTGCACCAAAGCGTATACAATTTCATAGCAACTAGTTGTGCAAATAAACAACTAACAATAAATGAACGTGCAATAAATGCGAAATATGAATCTTAGAAATTCGAGTTGTCACATTATCCCTAACTTGAAAGAAATTTCGTCCCAAAATTTAGCATGCTGTTACTGAGGAAGCTAGGTAAGTTATATCGTTTACTGATTTTCCTGGGGTGTCACATCATCCCCCCGTTGATTTGGAATTTCGTCCCGAAATTCAGTAGTAGTAGCTTCAGCCTCAGTAGTGGTTGCATTGGTTCCGAATAACTGGGGGTACTTTTCTGTCATCTGGTCTTCGCGTTCCCAGGTGTACTCTGGGCCACGTTTGGAGTTCCAACGAACTCGGACAAGAGGGATTCTCTTGTGCTTGAGGACCTTAACATCCCGGTCCGTGATTTCAACTGGTTCCTCGACGACTGCAACCGCTCGTCGATAGTGAGTTCCTTAAAAGGAACTATGAGAGTCTCATCTGACAGGCACTTCTTCAGATTCGACACATGGAATACGTTGTGAACTGCACCGAGTTCAGCTGGTAGGTTTAGTCTGTAGGCTACTGTGCCTATTCTTTCAGTGATTTCGAACGGTCCAACGTACCGTGGATTGAGCTTGTCTCGTTTACCAAATCGAACCACACCCTTCCAGGGTGAGACTTTAAGTAAAACCCGGTCCCCGACCTGAAATTCCAATGGCTTCCTACGCTTATCCGCGTAGCTTTTCTGGCGATCACGAGCTGTCGCCATGCGTTGTCGTATTTGTGCTATTCGTTTAGTAGCGTCAACTACCATTTCTGGACCTGTAATCTGACTATCCCCCACCCCTGGCCAACAGAGAGGTGACCGGCATTTACGTCCGTACAATGCCTCGAATGGAGCGGCTTGTATGCTGGTGTGATAGCTGTTATTGTATGAGAACTCCACCAAAGGGAGGTGCTTTTCCCAGCCGTTGCCGAAATCAATAACACATGCCCGAAGCATGTCTTCAAGAGTCTGGATCGTTCGCTCAGACTGCCCATCCGTCTGAGGATGATATGCTGTGCTCATGTCTAATCGTGAGCCAAAAGATTTGTGCATCGCTTGCCATAGCTCTGACGTGAATCGTGCATCCCGATCCGAAATGATGGAGGTGGGCACCCTGTGCCTCGAAACAACTTCTTTAAGATAAACGTCTGCGAGAGTGGAGAACTTATCCGTTTCCTTAATAGCCAGGAAGTGTGCAGACCTGGTGAGTCGATCCATGATCACCCATATAGTATCATCCCCACGCTGGGATCTAGGCAGACCAGTAACGAAATCCATGGAAATTTCCTCCCATTTCCACTGTGGTATCTTTGATTGCTGAAGTAACCCTGCTGGTTTCTGATATTCTGCCTTGACTTTTGCACAAGTCAAGCACTTGCTGACGTAGGTAGCGATGTGGGCCTTCATACTAGGCCACCAATATGTAGTTTTGAGATCGTGGTACATTTTATCCGACCCTGGAAGTACCGAGTAGCGAGACTTGTGCGCTTCGTCCATCACAAGTTTGCGTAGACCGCCATAGAGTGGGACCCAAATATGTCCTGTTACATAGAAGGCGCCGTCTTCCTTTTGTTCTAATCGTTGCCTTGAGCCACGTAAAGCTTCAACCTTTACGTTTTCTGGTTTCAATGCTTCCACCTGAGCATCTCGTATTTGTGCAGGAAGATCAGACTGAATGGTGAGCTGTAAAGCTCGTACACGCCTAGGTAAGGTGTCTTTTCGACTGAGAGCGTCAGCCACAACATTGGCCTTGCCTGGATGGTACTTGATAGAGCATTCGTAATCGTTTAAAAGTTCAACCCATCTTCGCTGCCGCATATTCAATTCCTTCTGCTTGAAGATATGCTCGAGACTCCTGTGATCGGTGTAGATAGTGCACTTGGTACCGTACAGGTAGTGTCGCCATACCTTAAGCGCGAAAACAACAGCTCCCAGCTCTAAATCGTGCGTCGTGTAGTTCCGTTCATGAACTTCGAGTTGACGAGAGGCGTAGGCAATAACTTTATCCCGCTGCATCAATACACAACCAAGCCCCTGTATCGATGCGTCACAATAGACCACAAAATCATCCGTGCCCTCTGGCAATGAGAGAATAGGTGCGCTGCATAGTCTATCCTTCAGGTACCGAAAAGCCGTTTCTTGTGTATTCCCCCAACGATAGGTGACACCTTTCTGTGTCAACATAGTAAGCGGCTGTGCGATCTTGGAGAAGTCTTTAATAAATCGTCTGTAATACCCCGCCAAACCCAAGAATTGGCGTATTTCTGTCGGTGTACGCGGTGCAGGCCTGTTCCTGATCGAATCTACCTTGGATGGATCGACATGGATCCCATCCCTGTTCACCACATGGCCTAAGAAGTGGACTTCACGAAGCAAGAAGTCGTATTTAGAAAACTTGGCGTACAGTTGCTCCTTTCGAAGAAGTTCCAAGATAAGACATAAGTGCTGCTCATGTTCCTCCTGACTCTTGGAGTAGATCAGAATGTCGTCGATGAAGACAATGACAAACTTGTCAAGATAGGGTTTGCACACCCTGTTTAAAAGATCCATGAAAACTGCAGGCGCGTTCGTAAGCCCAAATGGCATAACAAGAAACTCGTAGTGACCGTAGCGAGTTCTGAATGCTGTCTTGGAGACGTCCTCATCCCGGACTCTCAGCTGATGATGACCAGACCTTAGATCAATCTTGGAGTAGTGACACGACCCTTGCAACTGGTCGAATAAGTCGTCTATACGCGGAAGAGGATAACGGTTCTTCACCGTTATCTTGTTGAGTTCCCGGTTGTCTATGCACATCCTGAAGGTACCGTCCTTCTTTTCACAAATAACACTGGAGCTCCCCAAGGCGAAGAGCTTGGACGAATAAAGCCCTTTTCCAAGAGCTCTTGTAGCTGCTTTGACAGTTCTTCCAGTTCGGTTGGAGCTAAACGACACGGTGCTCGAGCTATGGGTGCTGCTCCTGGAGCGAACTCGATTTAAAATTCGACCTGACGATGAGGCGGTAGACCAGGTAAATCTTTAGGAAACACCTGAGGAAAGTCGCGTACAACTGGATGGTCTTCCAACTTCTTTTCTTTCGCTGATGCATCAGTAACGAGAGCCAAAATTGCGGTGTGGCCCTTCCGCAAACATTTCTGAGCCTTCAAGAAAGAGGTGATGCCAACCACAACACCACTCTTGTCGCCTTGAACTTCGAGAGGTTCTTGACCAGAATGAGGAATGCGAACAATCTTTTCTGTGCATAGGGTTTCTGCTTGCTGTTGGTGCTGGCGATTCCGATTTGCAGGTCGTGGGCTCCTGAATCCTTAGCTCTATGGCCCATCTTGAGACACCTCTGGCAACGTCCCTCGTTGCACTAACCACCGTGGTGTCTGTTGCATTAGTTACACGTTGGGTGAATTCCCCGATATCCACCCTGCCCCTGACCGCCAGAAGTTGGCTGACTCGGCTCTGGTGATCACTATTCTTGCGCTGCTGCTGTGCTTGAGACCGAACGGTAGCTGAACCCTTGCTGGAATACCCATCCCATTTCCGCTTGTTGTCACTAGGAGTAGCGGGAGTAGCAGAAGTGGTAGCGGTAGTAACAGCGCTGATACAACTAGGCAGCCTGTTCTGTTCCACTGCCTGACCCGTGAGGCGATGAGCAAGACGCTGAATGTCTTGGATATTGTCGAGGTTAACCGATGTAGCATGGCTCAGAATATCTGAGGCTAGACCCTTGAGGTACATTTCGATACGCTTGCTTGGAGGGTCCACCATGGTTGGACACAAGATGGCCAGTTCGTTTGACCGTTTCGTATGAGCTTCACTTTCTGACCCCATCATTTTCAAATGGTAAGGCTCCACTTCCAACCTGTGGATGTCATCACGCGTGCAGTATTCCCTTTTAAGGCATTCTTTGAATTCGTTCCAGGGGGTGGCGTTAGCAGCTGCCAACCCTAGTATCCGTACTTGCGCGTTCCACCAGGTTAGCGCGATTCCTTCCAAAGTACCAGTGGCGTACTTGACCCTGCGAGCCTCAGGGCATTCACACATCTCGAATACTGACTCGAGCTTCCCAAACCAATGGAGTAGTCCCACTGCTCCTTCTGTGCCACTGAATGTGCTTGGACGACAGTCCATGAAGTTCTGGAATGTGCAGACAGGTCGCTGTGCGTTCTGACCCGTTGCGCGAGAAAGATAGGTCAAGGTTAAGCGCGAGAGTTGGGTCACGAGAGTAGGATCTAACATCCTAGGATAGGTCTGGAATAACAGGTTATACCTCCTGCTTGTGCGACTGCAAACGCCACAGCAACTTGTTCGTTAATGAGAGCCGTCAACTGGGCTTGAGTCATGTTAACACGTCCAGACATGATCAAGCAGTAAAGGTAGCATAAGTATGAATGGTTCGCGAGTAGTGCGATGACAGAAAAGTGTAAGCAAGTAGGTGTTCTCAAGCAATAACAAGTAATGAGCAGTGTAATCTAAGCATACTACGAGCAAAATTCTATGCAATTCTAGCATGTAGGCAATAACCATAAACCTTATTACCTAGAATGTTAAGTCTTGCACGTGGAGCGAAGCGTCGTTGTGGATCGTTGAGAGCACTGTTCTGGTTATAGTCTGGTTTTAATAAAAACGTTTTCCCATATTAAAACCAAGTTCTCTATAACCAATGGCTCTGATACCAATCTGTCACACCCCCAAAATCCACACGCGGAGTACCACCGCTTGGGAGCGTGACTGACCAGGATCAAGCCACCAATCATATAGAACAATATATATATTAAAAGTAATTGCTATTAAACCAAACCCAACCCATATGAAAGGTGTTCCAAAAACATAAGTAAGTTGTCATTGTTTAGCGGAAGCGTATAAATAAAACCCATCGTAATAAAGTATCAAGTATCAAGTATCATAAGTGTTTAACAAGATAATCACGATCCAAGCCCACAACGACCAGCTCCTCCCTGTGCAAGCTCCATGTATCTAACGACCTGCAAGGCATGTAACAGAGGATCAACCACTAGTTGAGCGAGTTCACAGAAAGTAAATGCGTAATAGTAAGTTCGTTTGTAACATGTGGCTCTACTGGGCCGATAGTACGTTTTATTGGTGGGGGGCTTCCCATGTTGTATATCCACTAGACTATTCGTAACAATATGTGTTCTTCACAATCCGAGAACAGTAGTAAGTATAAGTTCACGTAGGTCTTACGTGAGTATCCTTCACATCCGAGGATAGTAATTAAGTATAAGTATCCTTCACAACCGAGGATAGTAATATGTATAAGTATCCTTCACAACCGAGGATAGTAGTATGTATAAGTATCCTTCACAACCGAGGATAGTAGTCTGTATAAGTATCCTTCACAACCGAGGATAGTAGTATGTAAAAGTATCCTTCACAACCGAGGATAGTAGTAAGTATATGTGTATGTAGATTGCACGTATGTGTCCTGCACAACCGAGGACGATGGTATGGTAGTCTAGTAATAGTGTCAGTACGAATCTATTCAACCTTATTCCTTTAAAACCCATTCCCAAGCCTCGGGAATCCCATGCCTTAGTAAGGGTGTGAACTCACCTTGATTTGCTCGGTATGCTAAGCTCTAGGGTTTAACAATTGTCTAAGTCCGTTACACAAGACCTAGGATATATTGCACATGATACGATGTAAGCGTTCCATACAATTAGGGTTTACAAGTCACTGAAGTCTAAACAGTTGTGATCCGTGTGAGAGTTGTGTACAGAATAGTATACTAAGAATTATTCTCACATATAGAATCATGCGGTAATATTCAATAGCATGGAATCATAGACAGAACGCACAGTAAGCTCTGATACCAATCTGTCACACCCCCAAAAATCCACCGGCGGAATACCACCGCTTGGGAGCGTGACATGACCAGGATCAAGCCACCAATCATATCGAACACAGCATTTAATAATAAAAGTAGATAATGTAATTCATCACGACATGATTGATGTTCAAAACCAAACATTGTTTAAGTAGCGGAAGCTTGTAAGTAAACCCAACATGAATAATAATGTATGAAATGTTATAAATGTTTATTTAAGTATTCATAATCCATGCTCCACAACGACCTGCTCCTCCCTGTGCAAGCTCCATGTATCTAACGACCTGCAAGGCATGTAACAGAGGATCAACAACTAGTTGAGGGAGTTCACAGTTTATAGTTCAGTAATTGTAGTAGTATAGTAAGCCTTGTATTTGTTCGTTATGTCATGTATCGTATTAGTTCGTATCGCAGCCCTCTAGGCATGTATGCGTAGATTAGAGAAAGTTCTCAAGTATTCTAGACTAGGTATGTTTGTATCGCGGCCACCCGGCACCTGTGCGAAGTTTTAGTGTATAGTTCGCAGCCTTCCTAGGCATGTGTGCGAAGATTAGTCATATTATCGCAGCCAACCCTGGCATGTGTGCGAAGATCAGTCATATTATCGCAGCCAATCCCGGCGTGTGTGCGAAGATCAGTTCTATAAGCATCACTAGTCTAGCAGTAATCTTAACCAATCACCTTCCTCACCCGAGGATCATATCACTACGTTCCATTATAGATAAGTACCAGTAAATAATCAAATCCCATTCCCACCCTGGGAACTCCATGCCTTGGCTGTGTGAACTCACCTTGGTTTGCTCGGTATGCTATGTTATGCACTCACAAGTAATCGGCCAAGTCCTAATGATTGCACGTATAGTAAATCAGTTCATGTTCGCATGCCATTTATGTCACGAAGTGTTTTTAAACAGTTATCACATATCACACAATTATTGCGCAAGTAGCGTACATATAGTTTAATTCATAATCAATCAACACTTCGGTCTAGTATCAGCAAGTAGTCACTTAGCATGCATTTGTTCAAAAGCGGGTTTATTCCATGATTTCATGTTCACAAGGCACGTGCATTTACCTTTCAATCCAAACAGATATGGGAAATAACTTTCTTTCATAAATATACAGACAAATAATATCAAAGTGCACATGCTATACAACTACCTCGATTGACCACTAGATAAGATCAACTCTATATTTTATTCATTCAAAAGTCAGACTTCACACCACCTCACAAAAGTCGGACCACCCATTCATTCTTTACTGATATTCGGACAAGGCAAAACATGAAACTCAGAACACATATTTGTGGAAACTCAGACAACATTTCTCTTAGCAAAACTCGGACAAAGGAGGAGAGGGGCTTCCCCTGTTTAAAGTTCGGATAGGGGGTATGGGGATCAAAACTCGGATCACATGGGTGGGGGGTAAAAGTCGGACCCTTTACAATTACAAGGGTTAAAAACTCGGACATAGGGTGGTAACCCCTTTAAACATCGGACAGGGGATTGGGCCACAAAACTCGTATAACACAAGTGACAAGGAAAGTCGGACAACAAGCATATCAACAAAAATCGGACCTATCCCCTTAGCATACAAAAAGTCGGACACTTAACACAACACAAAAACTCGGATACACAACACAAAGACAAAGGTCGGACCACCATATGCATTGATCAAAAGTCGGACAAGCATGATTATAAACCTCGGACCACTACAACTTCCAAAACTTCGGACTTTATCACTTAAAAACTCGGACATGTATATGTGGTTATGAAACTCGGACATCACCAAGTGTTATGAAACTCGGATCCTTCACATCTAACAAGATCAGACATCATGTATATATATGAAACTCAGACACAATCTCATGTTTAAAAGTCGGACACTCATCAAGGATCCAAAACTCAGACTATTTACTCCGAACTTTAACATACGTGATTTCCAAAGGTAATACACAGAATCATTGGGACAGTTACACTTACGTTCATGCGATCAAGAAACCCTAACTCATACATTTGCAGAACAGAAATCACTTATCAACCAATCATTCTATCATGACTTGTATCTTAATATCAGGCAATTGATTACACACTAATCTAATTCATTCCTCAATCATCAGAATTCAATCAGTAATCAGAATCAATCAATCACAGAACCATCATATGCAAGCTAGGGTTTACAAGTGTTCTAATAATCAAGAATTGGTACAATCAAACAATCAATAAACAATGATCATTTACCTTGTGTTGATTCTAGAGAAAATGTGGAAATCGAAAGTGATGAATAGCTTGTCAATGATGATGTGATGATTGCCAGAGAAAACCAAAGAATGAAAGTACGTGCCTTGTTTCTTGTGTGAGGTTTAGTGAATGATTTAGGGTTAAGTATTATTTATGTTTCACTAATGACTCTTTACACCCTCTATTGTTATATTTTACACAAGTACACCATTTCACAACAATTTCACAATTTCATCACCAAGTTTATATATATGACAAATCTTTCATAATTAACAAACAACCATGTACAATCACACACTACGATTTATTGCACCAAAGCGTATACAATTCCATAGCAACTAGTTGTGCAAATAAACAACTAACAATAAATGAACGTGCAATAAATGCGAAATATGAATCTTAGAAATTCGAGTTGTCACAGGTACATCCAGGATCGGATAAAATGTACCACGACATCAGGACTACTTATTGGTGGCCTAGCATGAAGGCCCACATCGCTACTTACGTTGGCAAGTGCTTGACCTGTGCGAGAGTCAAGGTTGAATACCAGAAACCAGCGGGCCTACTTCAGCAACCAAAGATACCACAGTGGAAATGGGAAGAAATTTCCATGGATTTCGTTACATGCCTACCTAGATCCTAGCGTGGGAACGATACTATATGGGTGATCGTGGATCGACTCACCAAGTCTGCACACTTCCTAGCGATAAAGGAAACGGATAAGTTCTCCACTCTCGCAGACATTTATCTTAAAGAAGTTGTTTCGAGGCACGGAGTGCCCACCTCCATCATTTCGGATCGGGATGCACGATTCACGTCAGAGCTATGGCAAGCTATGCACAAATCTTTAGGCTCACGGTTAGACATGAGCACAGCGTATCACCCTCAGATGGATGGGCAGTCTGAGCGCACAATTCAAACACTTGAAGACATGCTTAGGGCATGCGTTATTGATTTCGGCAACAGCTGGGAAAAGCACCTCCCTTTGGTGGAGTTCTCGTACAATAACAGTTATCACACCAGCATACAAGCCGCTCCATTCGAGGCATTGTACGGACGTAAATGCCGGTCACCTCTCTGTTGGGCAGAGGTGGGGGATAGTCAGATTACGGGTCCAGAGATTGTGGTGGACGCCACAGAAAAGATTGCACAAATACGACAACGCATGGCGGCAGCACGCGACCGTCAGAAAGCCTACGCGGATAAGCGTAGAAAGCCATTGGAATTTCAGGTCGGGGACCGGGTTTTACTCAAAGTCTCACCCTGGAAGGGTGTGGTCCGTTTTGGCAAACGGGGCAAACTAAATCCGCGGTACGTCGGACCATTTGAAATCGCAGAAAGAATAGGCACAGTAGCCTACAGATTGAACCTACCAGCTGAACTCGGTGCAGTTCACAATGTCTTTCACGTGTCAAATCTGAAGAAGTGCCTGTCAGATGAGACCCTTATCGTTCCTTTTAAGGAACTCACTATCGACGAGCGGTTGCAGTTCGTCGAGGAACCAGTTGAGATCACGGACCGGGATGTTAAGGTCCTCAAGAACAAGAGAATCCCTCTTGTCCGAGTTCGTTGGAACTCCAAACGTGGCCCAGAGTACACCTGGGAACGCGAAGACCAGATGACAGAAAAGTACCCCAGTTATTCGGAACCAATGCAACCACTACTGAGGCTGAAGCTACTACTGTGGAATTTCGGGACGAAATTCCAGATCAACGGGGGGAGGATGTGACACCCCAGGAAAACCAGTGAACAATACAACTTACCTAGCTTCCTCAGTGAGTGCGTACCAAATTTCGGGACGAAATTTCTTTTTAGTTGGGGATAATGTGACAACTTGTATTTTGAACCCGTCTTTGTAACGTATGTAATGTATGTGAACTTAATTGACTTATTGAATGTTATGACATTATGATATGTGATTATGTGAACTATTGCGAGTAATGGAGGTTATGTGCAATGTGTATTACGTGTATGTATGATAAACACACAACCCGAACCGCACAACACTACACAACCAATCGCACAAGCCCTTTTGGGCCGTATAGCTTGTAATCGGACTTTAAGGCAGCCCATGTTTGGGTCGGCCCATCCTCTACTCGTATACACTAGGGGTATGGTAACTACCCCACACTTTTTGCAAAACACAATACACATACACAAGAACCCTAGCTTCTCTCTCTCTCTCTCTCGCTCGAACTCGACGGCACAAGGCAACCGAAGAGCATTCTTTTGTTCGGATCACCCTCCTACTACCATTAGTCGGTTAGTGTGCTTATGATTGTTTGATTGATTGATTGATTATGTTGATAAATGATTTGTGTGCTAATAATCGACTCACATGTATGTATTGAACGATGTCCTTGTAAATCGTTTAGGATGATAATCGGCTATCGTGTATTTGAATCGGATGAGTGTTAACGGCTGTTGTTTGATGTTTTTGGATGGATATCGTTCATATGTTTGATGCTAGGGATCAAGAACACGAATCTGAATATTATGTTTAAGTGTTATGAATATTGTTCATGTTGATTTGATTAGGGTTCTTATGAGTTAGTCTATAGTTGCACTGTTTGATCGATATTATGCTAACTGATTTGTGGAAATTGTGTTAATTGATAATTGTTAAAATTGGAAACTTTGGAATAGATGTAACTGATGGCATGTTTTACGGAAATTTGTTAACCGGTCGCACAAGACCTCTTGATCGTACAAGAGGTCCACTCGCACAAGGAGTCCATTCGCACAAGACTCCTGACCGCACAAGATGATCCTTACGCACAAGGGGACCTGGTCGCACAAGGTGTTCCTAGTCGCACAAGGCGTATTGGATCATACCAGTTGTTAAGTTGTTGGGCCGGACAGCCCAAGTCACTCACACAACCCAAGCTGATCATACAAATCTGCTTGGATTGCACAAGTTGAGTTGCTGTTATGCTGATTGGGCCGATCAAGCCCAATGTCGATCGCACAAAGCCCAATTTCAATCGCACAAGTCACCTAAACGACTTCTAATTGGGCTGAACATACTGTTGAACCACTTATTTAATCCAGGCCGCATTGTTTGAACCGTTTACCTATATGTTGGGCCGGGTAGTGTTTGGGCTTAGACTTTTGTATCGCACAAGGTGGTTGGGCTCGCACAAGCTCAACGGCCCAACCCCCCGAAACGCACAAGCATGACTATATTATGCCTTGACTGATTTCGTGTTGCTATGATATATACGTGTTTGCTATGATTTATACGTGCATTACTTGGAGTCAAAAACCTGACTTGTATTGTAACCCTGTTAGGACGAGGTTGACCACCCTTAGTTCAAGAAACCCTTTTCTTTGTGTATCTGCCGAGCAACCCAAGGTGAGTTCACACTCTTACCAAGGCATGGGATTCCCGGGGTGTTGGGAATGGGATTGAAAGGATAAGGTTGAATAGATTCATATGAACACTGTTACTAGACTACCATACCATCGTCCTCGGTTGTGCAGGATACACACGTAAAACCTACGTATACCTACGTTACTCACTGTCCTCAGGTTGCGAAGGACACTCACGTAAAACCTACGTGAACGGATACTCACTACTGCCTCGGTTGTGTCAGGCACTTACGTAAAACCTACGTAAACCCCCACGTACCCCTATCCTCGGTTGTGAAGGATACTTACGTAAATCCTACGTAAATTGTACGTATTACTGTTCTCGGGATATGTAGAACACTTATGGTAACGCATAGTCTAGTGGATAAATAACATGGGAAGCCCCCACCAATAGAAACCTATATCGGCCCAGTAGAGCCACCTGATACTCATGAACTTTCTATTACGCATTTACTTTCTGTGAACTCGCTCAACTAGTTGTTGACTCTCTGCTGCATGCCTTGCAGGACCTTAGGTACTAAAGGAGCTTGCACAAGGAGGAGCAGGTCGTTGTGGGAATTGGATCGTGAATAAACACTCATTACTTTTCATACATTAACATTTATGTTTGGGTTTTTACATTATGCTTCCGCTACATTTACTTATGTTGGTTTTGATAAACACCTTTCGTATTGATGGATAACTTTTACTATTTAATTACATGTTCAATATGATTGGTGGCTTGATCCTGGTCATGTCACGCTCCCAAGCGGCGATACTCCGCAGGGGGAATTTGGGGGTGTGACACAAAACCTACATATTCACCTTTAACAGAATATGTACCTCCATCCTCGTTGAGAAGGATGACAACATTTAATCTATGTATTCTCCTTGGGTAGATTACGTACCTCCGTCCTCAGTTGGGAAGGACGACAACATATAACTTACTAGACAAAACTCTATCATTAAGTCCCTCATTTTTATATCGACTTAATCGTCGGGCCAATGGCGAGCGGGTCATTAGTTAATAGCGCTATTAGGGTTGACAAGCCTCACACCGTGCCGGGAGGACGGGCGTGTACTAATAGATCTGGGCACTTAGTCAATGATGATAGACATTGACGTAGGGCACCACTTTCTCAGTCAGTTGTCGATATGCTAACGGTCTAGTGGTTACATGGGGTAGCCCCCACTGGCTATGGTTTGGGAAACACGGAATTGGTTAACTCATGGATTACAAATGAACTTATGGTTTTTGGAACAACTATAAAATGAACATCAACTGTGAACTCGCTCAACTTTGTTGTTGAATCGTTGTTACATGCCTTGCAGGTCGTTAGGTATTTATGGAGCTTGCACGAGCAGGAGGAGTCGTTGTGGGACATGGACCGTTGGGTGCCACGTTAAACTTTATGAACTTATGACTTATGTTTTGGTTTTACATTTTATGCTTCCGCTGATTAACTTGAACTTGGTTAACTTGTTTTTGAACACCAATTATATTGTGTGGTTAAACTTTTATTTACTTTACTATATTGTTCAATATGATTAGTGGCCTGATCCTGGTCATGTCACGCCTCCTGCGGTGATACTCCGCTTGTGGATTTTGGGGGTGTGACAAATAATTCTCTCGGGCGGGCGAAGGAGATGCATTTCTGGTACTGGTGGTATTGGACAAGAAAAAAGGGAATCATTTCTTTCTTCTTTCTGCCTTTCTTTCCCATGACGACTAGGAATGGGCAAATCAAAAATTTCACTTCGAATTTCGGACCTCAACATCTTGCTGCTCATGGTGTTTCACGATCAGTATTGGAAATAAACGGAGAAGTTGTGGAACGTGCGGAACCACATATTGGATCACTCCAGTGCGGCACGAAGCCGCTGATGCCGAGTCGGCTCCGATGCCGCTAGCTATGCCTTGCTTGGTCCCCCGGCACGGTGGAGGTTCCGTAGCGCATCATGAGCACCGGGCTAAGGGGCGGTTGAGCAATTCAAGCGAACCGCCCTACCATACTACAACATAAGGACAGAAGGGAGAAGGTTGTGAAGGTGGCCTCGTTATCCACACCTCTGGTCAGATGAATGGAGGACCGACCGACCTGGGTTTTCACGAGCGTTGGCGGGTTCTGGAGTGCCTGTCAAGGGCGCTAGCGCATACCCCGGGGTGATCATCACCACCTGCACCTCAAATCTCGGCACAATGGAACGTGTAACCCTCCTGCTATTCCATTCAACTACATTTGTTCCTGTAATCCATAGCCTAACAGAACGCAGCAGCGAGGGACAACCCGCCCACACAGCCAGCGGGGAGGATGGCGCACTGGCAAATACCGTTTGGCGAAAACACCGCAGGTGCGAAGCGTGGTAGGCCTGCGCCAGGGGAGCATAGGGAGGAAAGGGAGCCCGGACGGTGGAAGAGCCAGGGGAGGCTGGGTCATTTGACGGAAATGGAAGGCTTTGGACTATGAACCTATTAAATAAGGCCCTATGGAGCAAAAGGAAGTGCATGAATTCTTGGAAAAAGAGGGAGCGAGCCTATATAAAAATGGAATCAAGCAAATTCAATGAATAGATAGAGTAAACGGTACGACAGACAGCGCTGCCTACACGCGAATTTGCTTCCGAAGTCGAGCAGTCTCAATTTCACTACAGGATTTTAGAATGAATGCTGGGCTGGGCCACCTCGAATGGTGTGAGCCGCATGCGGGGAGACCCGCACGTACAGTTTTTTGGGGGATATGGTTGAAAGACCGGCCAGCGCCCACCCGACTAGAGGGACTGAGAAATTAATAGAGTACAAAACTTATCTTCAAGCTTTACCTTATTCTGATCGTTCAGAGGGCGATCCCGGGGTCACTGAATGAAGTCCTCTGTTTCTTTCGGAGGTGCTGACCGGCAGCGAGGCAGAGATGACTAAATGACATATGGAATATGGCGACGACAACAGCATGTCGTAGAAGGAGATAACAAGTGGAGCCAACGACCCACTAAGACTAACGTATCAACAACTACATCCCCGAGCGGCAGTCAAACGGGGGCGTGAATGCGAGATGCCAGCGGAATGATCGGCCGGACAGAGGCTAGGGCTCCTTCCTTCCCATCGCGTTCTTCCTTGTGTGTCGGAGATATAAAGTGAGTGCACCGGAAAAGAATGGGAACTGGGTCGATCTATTCTATGTTGAAGCATCCGAAGCATAACTACACACTCACACGATCTTTGCCGATAGATAGGAGCATTAGGTGGAACCGGTGAACTACACTTGCTTCTGGATAGATGTGTGGGACAGAGGGCTCGTGGTACCTGCTGCCCACCCTTCCTCCTCTATTTTGAGAACCTGTGAACGGAGAGTGGGCAGAAGGGAAGGAGGTCCTCATACGGAGTCGCACACTTACTTGAGCAGTGCGGGAGACTGGGGAATGGATCGAGTAAAGTCCCCTGGGGCTGGAAAAATCACAGAGACGTACTGATACGATAGGGCTTTGATTGCTATTTCTTTTTTATTAGTGATTGTAAAGGAGGGCGCTTGGCTATGTTATAGAAAGGGAAGGCAGAGGGCGAAGAGAGGCGGCTCGGCAGGGAAGGAATGGGAAATCGTCAAAGATGATTTCTTTGTTGTTGAAACGAAGGGCTAAATAGCACCAGTGATTCTATGAGCCGGTCTGGATTTCCAACGCCTCGGGAAACTGGTCGAGATAGATGACAGCGCCTTTTTCCCCTCTTCCTTAGCGGGAGGGCAATCTTCTCTTATGGCCTTCACCTCCCGCTCGGCCCAGAAATAGAGAATCAGCCCCCTTTTGATCCATTCACTTCTGCAAGCAGGGAGGATCCAGAGCTAAGCCCCCTCCTATTCGAGGCCGGGTGGCCTTGCCCCACAAGCACCTAACCTTATTTTTGCTCTTCCTTCAGGTTGCCTCCACGAACGCGCCACCTAGGAGCCCTACTCATATTCCAAAAGCGCTACTTCAATTCAAGTGCAAGCCCTGTTCTATTGCATAACCTAAAAAATCTATAAACAAAGTACAAAAGCGTTCGCTTTTCAATTCGTTTAGTGCTCTTGGGTTTGTTGGGGGGGAATGGGGGTTCCTTCCAGGGGAGATATAAAGGGGGACGTGAGCTAAATGAGGAGTCTGACGATGACGGGGTAGAGGTTGTATATGATGAAACGAATGAGTTTATGACATCGGGTACACATCCTATGTCTTCCAGTACAGGGGCAAGCACCTCTCACATAAAGCTGTCCAATGGATAGGTGGCTTCTGTTTCATGCAAAGGGGCTGCCGGTTGGTAGCAATTTCATTTTTGATGATGGCGGTTGACGTTGTTTGTTTTGATTTTTTTTCGTTTGTCTACTAGTTAGTCATTATCATGATTGTAGTAGGCTAGATTGAGGTGGTATCTTGTTTTGTTTGTTTTTTGCTTACATATATGGGGCATGTCCTGTATATGAACTAGTGGGGAACTCATCCTCACTACTTGTACTTATTTGGCGGTTGTCTATAATAGAATCACCGAGGTAACCCTTTACCCCCAAAAAAAGTGGTTGCGGGAACGATACGCTTTGGTTACCAGCGAACGCTTCCAAAGGCGACCAACTTTCAATACTAGTTGTTACCTTACGCTGCCATTTTTCTAATATTCTTGAATAGCATGGCCGGGGGCTAAGATAACTCAAATGGGAGAGCCGTGTTATGGGTGACCTTATTGCACGGTTCAGAGAGCACTTGTGTATGTGACGCAAATGAACATGTACGAAAAAGCTGTCGTAAAGTTTCGTTGTTCGTTCGGTCGTCGACCCTATCTATGTTTCTATGATGGCCCAAGAACACGCTCATTCTTCAGCCGTGGAGAAACTTTTGAATTGTGAGGTACCATTACGAGCTCAATATATACGAGTGTTATTCCGTGAAATAACTCGAATTTCAAATCATTCACTTGCTTTAACTACTCATGCTATGGATGTGGGAGCATCAACTCCGTTCCTGTGGGCTTTTGAGGAGCGGGAAAAATTGTTGGAATTCTATGAAAGAGTCTCAGGAGCCAGGATGCATGCCAGTTTCATACGACCAGGTGGAGTGGCACAAGATCTGCCTCTTGGCTTATGTCGAGATATTGATTCCTCCACACAACAATTTGCTTCTCGTATCGACGAATTAGAAGAGATGTCAACCGGCAACCGTATCTGGAAACAACGATTAGTGGATATTGGTACTGTCACTGCACAGCAAGCAAAGGATTGGGGATTCAGTGGTGTAATGTTAAGAGGTCGTGCGACATGAAGACATTGATAGCAATATGGGGGAAGTTCCCATCAGGCAACAACGGTTCTGCCTGACCCTACTTATCACACCCCCAAAATCCACATGCGGAGTACCACCGCTTAGAGGCGTGACTGACCAGGATCTTAACCATCAATCACATTGAACTCATAAGTATAGGTGAATAATACTTCCATTTATAAACAACAAGTGTTACAATAACACAATATTTCACGGTTTACAGCGGAAGCTTATTTAACTCAATGAGTGTTTATAAAAACCACATGTAAGTTCTTAGTTCTTGTGTTGCGTTTCTATGTGTCTCGACCCATGACCACTCCAGCTTCCCAGACAGCAAGTTCCTTGGATATGCACCTATAAGCCTGCAAGGCATGTAATAGAGAGTCAACAACTAGTTGAGCGAGTTCACAGTTAATAGTTCAGTAATAGTATAGTGTGAGTAGCAGTATGTTCGTTCGTTATGTCATGTATTGTGACAACTCGAATTTCTAAGATTTTATTTCGTATTTATTGCACGTTCATGTAATTGCACAATTGATTGCCATGAAGTTATTTATGTTTCGATTGTTTGATTGTATTTGTGAAACTTGTCAAATGTGTAAACTTGGTGGTGGAATTATGAAATAGTTATGAGATGGTGTACTATTGTAAATTATATTAGTTAGGGGTGTAGAGAGCCATTAGAAAACTTGATTATACTTAACCCTAAACCCTTTCACTAATCACTCTCTAATCATTCACAAAAACCAAAGCACTACAATCATTGTCTCTAGCAATCATCACCAAATCATTTGGCACAAGAAATCATCACAAGTTTGATTCCTCTCTTTCTCTAGAATCATTCAAGGACTTGATTAATTACTTGTGAGTGCATAACATAGCATACCGAGCAAACCAAGGTGAGTTCACACTCTTACCAAGGCATGGGATTCCCGGGGTGTTGGGAATGGGATTGAAAGGATAAGGTTGATTAGATACATTATTGACACTATGACTAGACTACCACATTACTATCCTCGGTTGTGAAGGATACTTATACTGATCACTATCCTCGGTTGTGAAGGATACTTATACTGATCACTATCCTCGGTTGTGAAGGATACTTATACTGATCACTATCCTCGGTTGTGAAGGATACTTATACTGATCACTATCCTCGGTTGTGAAGGATACCTATAGTTACGAGTAGTCTAGTGGTTATACAACGTGGAACACCACCACCAGTAACGTGGAACACCACCACCAATAGAACATACAATCGGCCCAGTAGAGCCACTTGTTACAAACGAACTTACTTTTACGCATTTACTTTCTGTGAACTCGCTCAACTAGTTTGTTGATCATTCTGTTACATGCCTTGCAGATCGTTAGGTACTTGGAGCTTGCACACGGAGGAGCTGGTCGTTGTGGGGCTTGAACCGTGATCACCTTGTTAAACACTTTTGATGTTTGATACTTATTTGCTATGGGTTTTACAATAGTACGCTTCCGCTAAACAATGTTAACTTACTTATGTTTTGGAAACACCTTTCATATGGAAATGGTTTGGATTATAATGTGTTTACTTTTACTTTATACAATGTTCTGTATGATTGGTGGCTTGATCCTGGTCAGTCACGCTCCCAAGCGGTGATACTCCGCAGGTGGATTTTTGGGGGTGTGACAGATTGGTATCAGAGCCATTGGTTATAGAGAACTTGGTTTTAATATGGAAAAACGTTTTTATTAAAACCGGACTATAACCAGAACAGTGCTCTCAACGATCCACAACGACGCTTCGCTCCACGTGCAAGACTCGACATCCTAGGTAATAAGGTTTATGTTTATTGCCTACATGCTAGAACTGCATAGAACTTTGCTCGTAGTATGCTTACATTACTTTGCTCACTACTTGTTATTGCTTGAGAACACTTACGTGCTTACACTCTTCTGTCATCGCACTATTCGCGAACTTTTCTCACTTATGTTGCCTTTGATGTGAAGATCAATGGCCGCACGAATTACCATGACTCAAGCCCAGCTAGAGGCTCTCGTTGCTGCGGCAGTTGCAGCCGCCCAAGCAGGTAGTATACCCTGCAGTATAGACACTAGGATCTTTAGATCCTACACTAATTCTCGTACTTAACTTTGCCCTGTTCGTACACAATAGGTCAACCCGCTCAGCAACAACCTGGGTGCACCTTCAAGAATTTCATGGATTGTCGTCCTAGCTCGTTCAGTGGCACGGAGGGAGCAGTTGGACTCCTCCACTGGTTTGAAAAGCTCGAGTCGGTTTTCGAAATGTGTGAATGCCCTGAGGCTCGCAGGGTGAAGTTCGCCACTGGCACACTTGAAGGGATTGCGCTCACTTGGTGGAACGCACAAGTGCAAATCTTAGGGTTGGCAGCTGCTAACGCCACACCCTGGAATGAATTCAAAGAATTGATCAAGAGGGAATACTGCACTAGAGAAGACATTCACAAGTTGGAGGATGAGTTGTATAACTTGAAAATGGTTGGTTCGGAAATCGAAGCTTACACCAAGAGATCGAATGAGTTGGCTGTGTTATGTCCAACTATGGTGGACCCTCCATACAAGCGTATTGAGTTGTATCTCAAAGGGTTGGCACCAGAAATACAGAGCCACGTTACCTCGGCTAACCTCAACAACATTCAGGAAATCCAGCGTCTCGCTCACCGCATCACCGATCAGGCAGTGGATCAGAATAAACTGCCTAAGCGTATCAGTGCTACTGCTACCGCTACTGCTTCTACTACACTTGCTACTCCCAGTGAAAGTAAGAGAAAATGGGATGGGGATTCTAGCAAGGGATCAGCTTCAGTGCAGTCACAAGCTCAACAGCGAAAGACAGACAGTTACCAGAGTCCAAGTCAGCACTCCTCAGGCAGCCACAGACAGGGAAGGTATCGAGGAAACCTTCCAAAGTGTAACACCTGCAACAAGCATCATCGTGGCCAGTGTAACCAGGTTCGTTGTCAAAGATGCCTCAAGACGGGTCATGAGGCCAAAGATTGTAGAAGCCCTCAACCTGCAAACCAGAATCAGCAGCAACCTCAAGCACAGCAGAATCAGCAGCAGGGTAACAAAGGGTGTTTTCATTGCGGTGCAGAGGGTCACTTCAAAAGGCATTGCCCTCAGCTGAACAGAAACCAGAACAACAACAACCATAACAACAATCAGGGTAATGGTAACAACAACAACGGGGGAAACAACAACAACAACGGCAATGAAGCTCGTGGTCGTGCTTTTGTGTTGGGTCGAGGAGATGCAGTGAATGATCCCAATGTGGTTATGGGTAAGTTTCTTCTCGACGATATTTATGTTACTGTCTTGTTTGATTCGGGTGCTGATACAAGTTATATGTCCTTGAAAATGAGTAAATTATTAAAACGTACACCAACACCTCTAGACACCAAACACGTCGTAGAACTAGCCAATGGTAAAAGTGTAGAAGCCGCACATATAGTCAAGGGTTGTAGTATTGTTCTAGCGGGTCAGACTTTCCCGATTGATCTCATACCCATAGTTTTGGGTAGTTTCGACGTCGTCATCGGTATGGATTGGTTATCCCAACATCATGCGGAGATCTTATGCAAAGAAAAAGTTATTCGTATTCCTCGCTCCAGTCAAGAACCTCTCGAAGTACAAGGTGACAAGAGTGGTGCTGTGGTTGGCATCATCTCTTACTTAAAGGCGCAGAAATGTTTACGAAAGGGACATACTGCCATTCTGGCACTTGTCACTGACGCATCAACAAAGGAAAAGAAGCTGGAGGATATACCAGTTGTGCGTGATTTTCCTCAAGTGTTTCCTGAAGATTTACCTGGTTTACCTCCTCATCGTCAAGTTGAGTTTCAGATTGAGTTAGCTCCTGGAGCAGCACCAATAGCCCGCGCACCGTATCGTTTAGCTCCAACCGAACTGGAAGAACTGTCGAAGCAGCTACAAGAGCTCCTGGAAAAGGGCTTTATTCGTCCAAGCTCTTCGCCTTGGGGAGCTCCAGTGTTATTTGTGAAGAAGAAAGACGGTACGTTCAGAATGTGTATAGACTACCGTGAACTCAACAAGGTGACGGTGAAGAACCGTTATCCTCTTCCGCGCATCGACGACTTATTCGACCAGTTGCAAGGGTCGTGTTACTACTCCAAGATTGATTTAAGGTCAGGTTATCATCAGCTGAGAGTCCGGGATGAGGACGTCTCCAAGACAGCATTCAGAACTCGCTACGGCCATTACGAGTTTCTTGTCATGCCATTCGGGCTTACGAACGCGCCTGCAGTCTTCATGGATCTTATGAACAGGGTGTGTAAACCTTATCTTGACAAGTTCGTCATTGTTTTCATCGACGACATTCTGATCTACTCCAAGAGTCAGGAGGAACACGAGCAGCACCTACGTTTTATCTTGGAACTTCTTCGGAAGGAGCAACTGTACGCAAAGTTTTCTAAATGCGACTTCTGGCTTCGTGAAGTCCACTTCTTAGGCCATGTGGTGAACAAGGATGGGATTCATGTCGATCCATCCAAGGTAGATTCGATCAGAAATTGGCCAGCACCGCGTACACCAACAGAAATACGCCAATTCTTGGGTTTGGCGGGATACTACAGGCGATTTATTAAAGACTTCTCAAAGATCGCGCAACCACTTACTATGCTAACACAGAAAGGTGTCGTTTACAGATGGGGTAATACGCAAGAGACCGCTTTTCAGTACTTAAAGGATAGGCTTTGCAGCGCACCTATTCTCTCGTTGCCAGAGGGCACGGATGACTTCGTGGTTTATTGTGATGCATCCATCCAGGGTCTTGGATGTGTGTTGATGCAACGTGATAAAGTGATAGCCTACGCTTCTCGGCAACTCAAGGTTCATGAACGGAACTACACGACGCACGATTTAGAGCTGGGAGCTGTTGTTTTCGCGCTTAAGATATGGCGACACTACCTGTACGGTACCAGGTGCACGATTTACACCGATCACAGGAGTCTCGAGCATATTCTTAAGCAAAAGGATTTGAATATGCGTCAACGGAGATGGGTTGAACTTCTAAACGACTATGAATGCGCCATCAAGTATCATCCAGGCAAGGCAAATGTTGTGGCTGATGCCCTCAGTCGGAAAGACACTCTACCTAAGCGCGTGCGAGCGCTACAGCTTACTATTCAGTCCAGTCTTCCTGCACAGATACGAACCGCTCAGTTAGAAGCACTGAAACCCGAAAACGTCAAAGCTGAAGCCTTACGCGGCTCAAGGCAACGCATGGAACAAAAGGAAGACGGCGCCTACTATGTAACGGGGCGTATTTGGGTCCCACTTTATGGCGGTTTACGCGAACTTGTAATGGATGAAGCTCACAAGTCTCGCTATTCGGTACATCCAGGGTCGGATAAAATGTACCACGACATTAGCACTACTTATTGGTGGCCTAGTATGAAGGCTCACATCGCTACATACGTCGGAAAATGCTTAACCTGTGCGAGAGTCAAGGTTGAGTATCAGAAACCAGCAGGCTTACTTCAACAACCCAAGATACCACAGTGGAAATGGGAAGAAATTTCCATGGATTTCGTTACGGGCTTACCTAGATCCCAGCGTGGGAATGACACTATTTGGGTAATCGTTGATCGGCTCACGAAGTCTGCTCACTTCTTGGCTATCAAAGAAACGGATAAGTTTTCTACCCTAGCAGACATCTACTTGAAAGAAGTTGTTTCGAGGCACGGAGTGCCCACTTCTATTATTTCGGATCGCGATGCACGATTCACGTCAGAGCTTTGGCAAGCGATGCACAAATCCTTCGGCTCACGTTTAGACATGAGCACAGCATATCATCCTCAGACGGATGGGCAGTCTGAGCGAACTATCCAAACTCTAGAAGACATGCTTCGAGCGTGTGTTATCGATTTCGGCAACGGCTGGGAAAAGCACCTCCCTTTAGTGGAGTTTTCATACAATAACAGTTACCATACCAGCATTCAAGCCGCTCCATTCGAGGCATTGTACGGACGTAAATGCCGGTCACCTCTCTGTTGGGCAGAGGTGGGGGATAGTCAAATTACGGGTCCAGAGATTGTTGTGGACGCCACAGAAAAGATAGCACAAATACGGCAACGCATGGCGGCAGCACGCGACCGTCAGAAAGCCTACGCGGACAAGCGTAGAAAGCCATTGGAATTTGAGGTCGGGGACCGGGTTTTATTGAAAGTTTCACCCTGGAAGGGTGTGGTTCGATTTGGTAAACGAGGCAAACTGAATCCGCGGTACGTCGGACCATTCGAAATCTTAGAAAAGATTGGCAAAGTAGCCTACAGATTAAACCTACCAGCTGAACTCGGTGCAGTTCACAATGTATTTCACGTGTCGAATCTGAAGAAATGCCTATCAGATGAGACCCTTATAGTTCCTTTTAAGGAACTCACTATCGACGAGCGGTTGCAGTTCGTCGAGGAACCAGTTGAAATCACGGACCGGGATGTTAAGGTCCTCAAACACAAGAGAATCCCTCTTGTTCGAGTTCGTTGGAACTCCCAACGTGGCCCAGAGTACACCTGGGAACGCGAAGATCAAATGAAAGAAAAGTACCCCCAGTTATTCGAAACCAATGCATCCACTACTGAGGCTGAAGCTACTACTACTGAATTTCGGGACGAAATTCCAAATCAACGGGGGGATGATGTGACACCCCAGGAAAACCAGTGAATGATATAACTTACCTAGCTTCCTCAGTGAGTGCGTACCAAATTTCGGGACGAAATTTCTTTCAAGTTGGGGATAATGTGACAACTCGAATTTCTAAGATTTTATTTCGTATTTATTGCACGTTCATGTAATTGCACAATTGATTGCCATGAAGTTATTTATGTTTCGATTGTTTGATTGTATTTGTGAAACTTGTCAAATGTGTAAACTTGGTGGTGGAATTATGAAATAGTTATGAGATGGTGTACTATTGTAAATTATATTAGTTAGGGGTGTAGAGAGCCATTAGAAAACTTGATTATACTTAACCCTAAACCCTTTCACTAATTACTCTCTAATCATTCACAAAAACCAAAGCACTACAATCATTGTCTCTAGCAATCATCACCAAATCATTTGGCACAAGAAATCATCACAAGTTTGATTCCTCTCTTTCTCTAGAATCATTCAAGGACTTGATTAATTACTTGTGAGTGCATAACATAGCATACCGAGCAAACCAAGGTGAGTTCACACTCTTACCAAGGCATGGGATTCCCGGGGTGTTGGGAATGGGATTGAAAGGATAAGGTTGATTAGATACATTATTGACACTATGACTAGACTACCACATTACTATCCTCGGTTGTGAAGGATACTTATACTGATCACTATCCTCGGTTGTGAAGGATACTTATACTGATCACTATCCTCGGTTGTGAAGGATACTTATACTGATCACTATCCTCGGTTGTGAAGGATACTTATACTGATCACTATCCTCGGTTGTGAAGGATACCTATAGTTACGAGTAGTCTAGTGGTTATACAACGTGGA
Organism: Helianthus annuus; assembly: GCF_002127325.2. Classification (NCBI taxonomy): domain Eukaryota; kingdom Viridiplantae; phylum Streptophyta; class Magnoliopsida; order Asterales; family Asteraceae; genus Helianthus; species Helianthus annuus. The sequence continues at coordinate 82,356,425 of NC_035442.2, forward strand.
ACACCACCACCAGTAACGTGGAACACCACCACCAATAGAACATACAATCGGCCCAGTAGAGCCACTTGTTACAAACGAACTTACTTTTACGCATTTACTTTCTGTGAACTCGCTCAACTAGTTTGTTGATCATTCTGTTACATGCCTTGCAGATCGTTAGGTACTTGGAGCTTGCACACGGAGGAGCTGGTCGTTGTGGGGCTTGAACCGTGATCACCTTGTTAAACACTTTTGATGTTTGATACTTATTTGCTATGGGTTTTACAATAGTACGCTTCCGCTAAACAATGTTAACTTACTTATGTTTTGGAAACACCTTTCATATGGAAATGGTTTGGATTATAATGTGTTTACTTTTACTTTATACAATGTTCTGTATGATTGGTGGCTTGATCCTGGTCAGTCACGCTCCCAAGCGGTGATACTCCGCAGGTGGATTTTTGGGGGTGTGACATGTATCGTATTAGTTTCCATCGCGGCCTCCCAGGCAGGTATGCGAAGATATTAGGGGATGTTTTTCCCAAGTATTCTAGACTAGGTTTATTTGTATTGCGGCCTCCCAGGCAGGTGTGCGAAGATTAGTACATTTAGTTCGCGGCCTTCCTATGGCAGGTGTGCGAAGTCAGTCATAATATCGCGGCCAACCCTTGGCAGGTGTGCGAAGATCAGTTCAATAAGTGTTACTAGTTCAATGAGAGGATAGGTGCGCTGCAGAGCCTATCCCTTCAGTATTGGGAAGCGTTTTCCTGGGAATCTCCCCAACGGTAGGTGACACCCTTCTGTGTCAGTAGCGTAAGTGGCTGCGTGATCTTCGAGAAGTCTTTGACAAATCGTCTGTAGTAACCCGCCAAACCCAAGAATTGGCGTATTTCCGTTGGTGTACGAGGTGCAGGCCAATTTCTGATTGAATCTACCTTGGATGGATCAACATGAATCGCATCCTTGTTTACCACGGGGCCTAGAAAGTGGACTTCACGAAGCTAGAAGTCGCATTTTGAAAACTTGGCGTACAACTGCTCTGTTCGAAGGAGTTCCAAAATCAATCGTAAATGCTGCTCGTTTTTCTCCTGACTCTTGGAGTAAATTAGAATGTCGTCGACGGATACAATCACAAGCTTATCTAGGTTGGGCTTGTACACTCTGTTCATAAGGTCCATGAAGACTGCCGGTGCGTTTGTTAACCCGAGTAGCATGACAAGAAACTCATAGTGGTCGTAACGAGTTCTGAAAGCATGTTCTGAAGACGTCCTCAACCCGGACTCTCAGCTGGTGGTAACCTGGCCTCAGGTCCATCTTGGTGTAGTAGCTTGACCCCTTTACAACTGGTCGAATAGATCATCAATTCGTGGAAGAGGATGGCGGCTCTCCACTATCACTTTGTTGAGTTCCTCGATAATCGTAACACATGTTGGGTAACTCCTCTTCTTGCGTATAACGGGGGCCCCTTAAAGTGAAGCACGAGTCCAAAAATTTTTGGAGTTGATTAGGCAGTTCCTGTAACCTTCCTGGTGTATGGTAGTAAGATATACCAATAACGAGGGTTACTTCTAGCATGATACCGGTCTGACATCCCACCTGTCGATGTGTAGATAAACCTGACAATTCTTCAGGTAACATTTAGGGAGAAGTCACGAATAATTGGTGGATCCTCGATCCTCCTTTCCTTAGTCTTGACATCCGTGCTGAGGGTTATCGTAGCTAGGTAATCCTTCCGTAGACACTCCTGGTCCTTCTTACTGAAATGAAGTTAACCGTTGTGCCACCCTGACACGCTGCAGTAGGTAATGTTTTTCCGCACAAAGTTTTCTTCTCACTGGGTGTATGCATACGATACCTGGGCAGCCAATCCACACGGCTACCGCATCAAATCTATCAAGGGTAGAAGAAGGGTCGACGTTGATCACTTGTCCCACAAGGTCGAGTTTGCATTCCTACACCCATATAAGGTTTCAATAGGCTCGCCATCTGCCGCTTCCATAGCAGGTTCGGTTTCGAGATGTACCAGGGTTGAGCCAAACTGTGACGAAGTGGTTTATTACTAAGGGCACGAAGGCCACCATGTTGTTACAATCTTAGCGTTGTCCATACCAATCCTAAATGCCCATCGTGAGTACCACATCCAGTGTTGTTGCTTCTACTACCAGAGTTCCCAAAACTGTCATTGTTCCTTGGGTTGTTGACGTTTTAACTTAGTCCGTGCTGAGATCGGTAGGGGGGTTACGCTCATCCTCCGGTCCGTCGTCGTTGCGTGTGGTTTGAGTAGTTCACCGTCTGAGGCGAGAGTATTGCAGAAGTGATCACGCTTCGGGATCGGAGACATCAATCCATGAGTTTCAATAAACGAGAAGGAGTAGGAAAGGTATCCTTCAATCATTCGACGCGGGGACATCCAACTTAGGGACGTTTGTATAGGCACCTAACATTTTACACAGTTCGCTAGGTGTTCTGATGGGTGTTCGGGTAACACTCGACAGCATCGAGTTTCGAAAGAATCCAACGATAAATAAGAAGTTCGCGTTTAAGTTTGAGTAGGGAGGCAATTACTGCTATGGCCCCTATAGGTTGGTTATGTTTCTCACTGAGCAAATAACGGGACAGGACCCCTTTTCCACTTGTTAAGCCTTACTGGGACTCACATGCACCCCACAATATTATTATGTGTGCACCCACAATAATATTGTGATTTGCATGTTCATCTCAGCTCCTCTTAACTCATGTCAAATGGTTCCCCACACTCGAGTAGATTTCAAAGAGTATCAAGTAGTGTAAGTCATGGAGGTTTAGGGAATTACCACCCTATCAATCACATGATACGAGAAAGTGTACATGAATTCATATTGGTGTGCTAACGTGCAATCACATGCAATATCGTATGTAGGTGTTCACTAGTTATGTAGTACAATGAGTATAAGAGAGACGAACCTTGCAGTCTGGAGCTGAGTGTCATGGTCGTATTCTCATTTTCAGAACTGTCCGGTTATAGTCTGGTTTTACAAAAACAGTTTCCCCCTTTTTTTTAAGACCAAGTTCACTATAACCAATGGCTCTGATACCAATCTGTCACACCCCCAAAATCCACATGCGGAGTACCACCGCTTGGAGGCGTGACTGACCAGGATCTTAACCATCAATCACATAGAACTCATAAGTATAGGTGAATAATACTTCCATTTATAAACAAGAAGTGTTACAATAACACAATATTTCATGGTTTACAGCGGAAGCTTATTTAACTCAATGAGTGTTTATAAAAACCACATGTAAGTTCTTAGTTCTTGTGTTGCGTTTCCATGTGTCTCGACCCATGACCACTCCAGCTTCCCAGACAGCAAGTTCCTTGGATATGCACCTATAAGCCTGCAAGGCATGTAATAGAGAGTCAACAACTAGTTGAGCGAGTTCACAGTTAATAGTTCAGTAATAGTATAGTGTGAGTAGCAGTATGTTCGTTCGTTATGTCATGTATCGTATTAGTTTCCATCGCGGCCTCCCAGGCAGGTATGCGAAGATATTAGGGGATGTTTTTCCCAAGTATTCTAGACTAGGTTTATTTGTATCGCGGCCTCCCAGGCAGGTGTGCGAAGATTAGTACATTTAGTTCGCGGCCTTCCTATGGCAGGTGTGCGAAGTCAGTCATAATATCGCGACCAACCCTTGGCAGGTGTGCGAAGATCAGTTCAATAAGTGTTACTAGTCTAGCCGTATCTTATCGTGAGGTTCTACCATCTGAGTATATACAATAAGTCATCCAATCCCATTCCCACCCGGGAACCCCATGCCTTGGCTGTGTGAACTCACCTTGGTTTGCTCGGCTGGTGCACAAAAGGTTTTCTTGAACTACGAGTGGTCAACCACGTCCTAACAGGGTTACCATACAAGTCAGGTTTTGACTTCAAGTAATGCACATAGGTTTCACACAAGTTAACATGTTACGAGCACGTATAGTTCATGGCAACACGTTTGATACGTTAATAGTCAAGAGCATATCATATTCATACTTCTGCGATTTAAAATAAACCCATTAGAAAACCAGCCCAAACAAATAACATGCAAGAAACACATACGAATCATGGTAACACACATCTTCACATTCAACAGTTAATATCGTATGCAAGATTTTGGGCTCGCACAAGTCTAACCACCTTGTGCGATCCACCCGTTGAGGAAGCCTCAAAAAGCGAAGGTCGAGCTGTAGGTCGCGTGACCTGCACCGAGTTGGTGGCTGACTGGGCTTTTTATTTGAGCAAAGTAGAGAAGCTCGCCTTCTTGTTATCCAAAAAGCAAAAGTCGGTCGAATCAGTCGGGCCCCTGCCCCGGAACGTCGAATGAAATAGGTGGCCGGGTTCTTTTACGACCCTTTTGATATGGTAGGCCCAGCCCCAGGACTCCTATCCTTTATGTTTAGGAGCGGGATCCGCCCAAGAACGACCTTTCGATGGTACTGAAGGCACGGACTCCGCGAACATCCCTAGCCCTCTTTACTAATAAGGAAAAGAAAGTCTCAACCAAAACCACATTCCTTTTGCGTGCGGATGTAGCTAAGTGTCTGACTCTATTGGTCATAGTTTCCTGTTGTTGCGGCCGGTGCGCGTTTGCGCGCGCGTGAGCCAACCCAACAAACAAGGAAAGGATGCCTCTCGGGGCATCTGAGAATGATTCGAGTCGTATGAAGGGAAACTCTCACGTACAATTTCTTCTTTTGGGGGGGAAGGAGCCCGACAGGGTCCCCCACTGACTTGGCCCGGGCCTAAGTGAAAGTGAAGTGGTGGGCCTACCCATCCCAACCAGGGGTATGCTGGGATTCGCGAAGAGCAGCACCTTACGATGTTCATGACCAATTGGATCCTGACGTACCAGTAGGTACCAGAGGAGATTGCTATGATCGTTACTGTATTCGTATCGAAGAGATGCGGCAAAGTGTTCGGATCATTGTGCAATGTCCTAATCAAATGCCTAGTGGAATGATCAAAGCCGATGATCGTAAGCTATGTCCTCCATCACGATCTAGAATGAAACTATCTATGGAATCGTGCGCCGTGTGAAACATAGGTCATCGCCGTTCTTAACCGAGACTCAGGTTAAGCTCCGTCTCGGAACCTTGTGATTTTGGGTAAAGGGTTACCCTGATGAATTTTATAAATGAACCAAATAAGTACAAGGATGTGTCAAAACGACACACCAACTAGACTTGGCCTACCAAGACTAGGACAACAAACCAACAAAGCCAACAAAAAAACATCCCTAACAAACGTTAACAAAGAAACTAAGCAACCAAGGCCAAAACAAAACACCCAAGGCCAAAAATTAAACCAAGACATGGGAATGGCTTCTCTCTGGTCTCCTTGGCGATTTTGGCGACCCCTCTAAAACCCTAGCGAGTTCTTGATTTCTTCCTTAATTTCAATCGATCTGGGTTAGGTATTGGGGTGTTGTCGTTCCTTCTGAGTAGGGTTCTAGACTTCAATCCTGGTTTCTAATCTTTTGAAGTTGATATTAGGGTTTTTCGTTTCGTTTTTTTTGCTAGGGTTCTGCCGTCGTTTTTAATTGCCGTGGTTTTGTTTCTTTTTTGTTTAATTCGTGCTGCATGCTTATTCCATCTGGTTACTATTTACATTCGTATGCATGGAGAATAATCGTGATAGGAGTTTGGAGGATCTAGGGTTTCGGTCCTTTTCGGAAAGGATGCATGAGGATGTGTTCATTACGTCTAAGGGTTCGATTAATGTCCAGGATATGCGTCAAAATTCTTCTTTGCTAAACAAGCCGGTGCGGATTGATGGGAATCCATTGATACCTCGTCGAGGTGTTCTGAATGACAAACAGCAGGGATCGAAAGTGATTAATGTGATTGATGAACTTACATAGATAACTGTTCCGGTTGATCTCACTGCGGAGGGCCCGGATATAGCTAAACCGAATGCTGTTCATGATGAAGTTTTCTAGGATGTTGGTAAGAAGGATAACATTGTTTCATATGCTGATAAGTGCAATCTACCCGTAAGAGACGAGAGGTCAACTTCAGACTTCTGGAACCTAAGGAAACTAGAGATGATGCTGATGTCGTTATACCGAAAGTGGTTGTCCAGCAGGTACAGGATAAGTTTGATAATGTGCTATATGGTTATTTCTTAGGGAATCGATTACCGTTTCCTGTGGTAGAGTATTATGCAAAGAATGTTTGGGCTAATTTTGGTTTTTCTAAACTTATGATGAACACATCGGGCTTTTTTTTCTTTAAGTTTGACTCCAAGGATGGTTTGATGAAGGTGTTGGAAGGTGGTCCATGGTTAATACGGAAAACCCCGTTATTCTTGAATATTTGGTCACCAAAGGCTACTCTTAAAAAAGATAGTATTAAAACGGTTCCAATATGGGTGAAGCTTCATAATGTGCCGATTTCGGTTTATACTGATGATGGATTGAGCTTGCTGGCCTCGAAGCTTGGGGTGCCCAAAAGGCTAGATTCTTATACGGCTGATATGTGTGTGGAGAACTGGGGAAGGAGTAGTTATGCCCGTGCAATGATTGAGCTTAATGCTGATAATGAACTTAAGGACCATATTACCATAGCTATACCGAAAATGGATGAGGAAGGATTCATTATGGAGCGGATTAAGGTTGAATATGAGTGGAGGCCCCTACGATGTAGTGTATGCTGTTTGTTTGGACATGATGATAGTTTGTGTAGCAAGAAACCTAATGGCAAGTCCACAATGGTTTCTGTTGATGAGGAGGGCTTTGTTACAGATAAAAGGAAGACGGCGAGATACTCGTTTCCTCAAAAGAAGCAGAAGCCGAAGGTGGTGTATAAACCCAAGGTAAATAAATATCATGCAAGTACGTCAGGAACTAAGGGGGATAGCTCAGCTACTATAAACACTAATACGGTTAAAATTTCCAATCCTTTTGAGGTGCTTGCTAATGAAAAGTCTGATGAGAGAAGGGGTCCGGTTAATGTTAACTCGACTGGAGATGTGAATTGTGGGGCCAGAATACAACAACCAGATGAAGTTAAAGAGTTGAATCCGACGGAGATGGCGGACTTTATGAGTGGTAAGCTGAACAATGATACTTCTGAGGGGGCAAGCACTCCCGGTGACAATGGTTTTAATGGGTAGCCTAGCTTCATGGAATATAAGGGGTCTGAACCAACCCCTGAAACAAAGTGAGGTTCGGTTATTTATTACGAAGAACCGGTTAAGTGTTTGTGCCATACTTGAGTCCCATGTGAATGTTGACAACCTGAATAAGATTTGTAAGAAGGTTTTTAGAAAATGGAACTGGACATCTAACGGAGGTGTTTGTGATAGGGGTACGAGAATAATTCTGGGATGGAATGCTGATGAAATTGATCTTATGGTTGTGTCGCAGTCGGATCAGGTTATACATGCTCAGGTTTTCGTCAAAACTGTCCAAAAGAAGATTTTTTGTTCCTTTGTGTATGCAGAAAATAAGTATCAGGATAGGAGGAGCCTGTGGGCTGATTTATGCAATTTTAAGGGCCTTACTCAAGATTCTCCTTGGGTAGTCATGGGGGATTTTAACGCTGCTTTGAATATGGAGGATTTTCTTACGGGGCCGTCTTCCCACACAATTGCTATGAGAGAGTTTTATGATTGTGTTCAAAATTCATAGTTGATAGATGTGAAAAGTCATGGGCTTCATTATACATGGAATCAAAAACCAAAGGATGGAGTGGGAATCCTTAAGAAAATTGACCGTATAATGGGCAATGTCAAACTCATAGATGTTTTTCCGGATGCTTATGCTATGTTTCTACCTTTCCGTATATCGGATCATGCTCCAGGCATCTTGAGACTAGCTTCAATAGCTACAGGTCGGCCTAAACCGTTTAAGTTTCCAAACTTTATTACATCAAAGCCTGAGTTCGGTCAAGCAGTGATATCCGAATGGAGTAAAAGTGTGGAGGGTGCCACCATGTTTTCCGTGGTAAAGAAAATGAAGAATTTGAAACCCCATTTTAGGAGGATCCTTCGTAACCAAGGTAATCTCCATAAACGAGTTACCGAGTTGCGGAACCAGTTGGATCAGGTCCAAAAGCAAGTAGATGCTAATCCATTTGATACGGCTCTTCGATCTTTGGAAGCTATATGTATTAGAGACTACAAGTCTGCGGCTTACGATGAGGAGTGTTTTTTGAAACAAAAATCTAAAGTTCAATGGCTTTGTGCGGGTGATTCAAACACGTCCTACTTCCATAATTGTGTGAAAAGTAGGAATGCTAGGAGTAAAATTAACTGCATCAAAGACACGAAGGGGAACCAGTTTGAGGGAGATGAAACAAAGTTTGGTTTTGTGGTAAACCCTAGCAGAGGGAGGCGATTTTGGCGATTTGGGATTCTCATTGAAACCCTAGCCGATTTCTTCAATTCTTGATCTGATTTGATTTCGGTTTGCATCTAAAGATTCATCTTTTGTTCTTTAGGTTCCAATCCAGTGAAATCAGATTAATTTCGTGGTTTAGGGTTCTGTTTTTCCTGAATTCGTTTTTCTTTTTGGTGCTTGGAGTGACGGCAAAAACTCAATTGATTATTCAACTGAAATCAGACGAATTCGTGTCCTAGGGTTTTGCTGTTCCATATTGTTTCTGATTGATCAAGGGGTTTCGCATACATCAGACTTGGGGTCGGCGTTAAGGTCTGATTGCGGCTAGGGTTTCTTGTCGGCGATAAGGATTTGTTTATTGTCCAATTAGCGAACTAGGGTTCTTGTCGGCGATAAGAGTTTGGTGGCTGGATTACTATTGAACGTATTTCAGCCGACTTGCTCATTGATCGAAATTCTGGTTTGACAATTCTGGGATGGATGATCTAAGCGGTTCTGGTGGTAACCAACAGGATGGTTGTGGAAAGCCGCGAGCATCGTTTGCAGAAATTGCAGCTCGGTTTCTTGATGTAGAAGGGAATACTTGGAAGCCAAAGCGTGGTGTAGTGGGTTCGGCTCCTGTCAGTCTAGGAAATCTGGATACAACATTCTGGGACTCTCCGGGTATGGGTTACACGCCAATTTCAGGTCTGGACAAAGCGAATTCGGTGGCTGATCAGGGCTTGGATAAATCGGCTGGTATTGCTACTCCTATCTCCTTTGCTAATGTAGTGAAGAACTCTAAGGAAAACATTAAAGTGAACTTCAGGGCAATGGAATCGAGTGAAGTTGTTGATGGAGCTGATGTAGTGATTCCATTGACTTCGGTTAAACAAGTCACAGACAGGTATGCTAATACTTTGTATGGGTACTTCCTGGGAAAACGTTTGGCGTTCCCTGTGGTGGATTTCTTTGCAAAGAACAACTGGGCTAAATATGGGTTATCTAGATTAATGATGAATGCAAATGGTTTCTTTTTCTTCAAGTTCAAGACTAAAGAAGGGATGGATCAGATGTTAGAGGATGGCCCTTGGTTGATAAGAAATGTTCCGATAATTTTGAAAGAGTGGTCAGCTTCTATTAAGATGGAGAAGGAGGATATCAAAGTTGTTCCAGTTTGGGTCAAGATGCATGATGTGCCGTTAGCGGCATTTACTGAGGATGGCCTTAGCTTGGTCGCCTCTAAGATAGGGGTTCCTAAGATGTTGGATTCGTATACGGCCACAATGTGTGCTGAATCTTGGGGAAGAAGCAGCTATGCAAGAGCTCTCATTGAAGTGCAGGCGGGGGCTGATTTAAAGAAGAGTGTTACTGTTGCAATCCCATCTTTAGATGGTGGTGATCATTCTAAGGTGGAGGTAAAAATTGAATATGATTGGGAGCCTTTAAGATGCTCTTCTTGCTGTGTTTTTGGTCATGATGATAGCTCGTGCCCAAAAAACAATCAGGTTGGTTCGAATGGGGAATCTGGAGTGAAAAATGATGACTTTCAGGTTGTGGGTGCCAAGAAGAAAAAAGCTAATAACCAAGGTCTTCATATCAAGAATCAGAAGCCAAAGGTAGTGTACAGGCCAGTTGTCAACCCTAAACCAAAATCGTCAAAGAGTCCGATGCAGAATCAGGTTTCAACGTCTAACCCGTTTGATATTCTGAAGGATGATAATGGTAATTGGGGGGTACCACTGTGGGACGAATGGAGAAGAAACCATCGGGGGACAGGCAGGAATCGGACGAAGAGGTGGTTGAAGAAGTCTACACTGAAACTAGTAGATTTATGACATCGGGTACTCATCCTTTCTCTTCGAAAGCAGGGGCAAGCACCTCGTCTTCCAAGTTCTCGAATGGATAGGCTGTCTGCTTTCCGTCTGAAGGGGCTGCTGTTTTGCGGCTTTTTTATTTTTGATGATGGCGGTTGAAGATTATGGTTATGTTTTTGCTTTGTTTTTGTCTACTAGATGTCGTGTCTTGATGTATAGTAGACTAGGTTATGGGGTGATATAGGTATTTGGTTTTTTTGTTCTACATATATGGGGCATGTCCTGTATATGAATTAGTGTGGAACACATCCTCACTACTTGTACTTATTTGTGGTTGCATTTTAATAGATTCACCGGGGTAACCCTTTACCCAAAAAAAAAAAAAAAAAAAAAAAAAAAAAAAAAAAAACTATGCAAAGTGCATTAATCCAGTTAAGTGCGGATGATATGGTTAGATTAAATTGAGAAAGCCCTTATGTGAAACGTGGATTCTGTACGACTGTGATTAACTGATGAATGATGCATGATATCGATTGTCAAACATGCTCTATGGTATTAAATTGCACGTGAAACTTTACAAACTTGAACTGATTTATTATACGTGCATACAATAGGACTTGATTGATTACTTGTGAGTGCATAACCTAGCATACCGAGCAAACCAAGGTGAGTTCACACAGCCAAGGCATGGGGTTCCCAGGGTGGGAATGGGTTTGGATTTATTTACTTGTACTTACCTAGCATATGGAACTTATTTATATGATCCTCGGGTGAGGAAGGGTTATTGATAAGATACGACTAGACTAGTGATACTTATAGAACTGATCTTCGCACACACGCCGGGGTTGGCTGCGATAATATGACTGATCTTCGCACACATGCTAGGGTTGGCTGCGATAATATGACTAATCTTCGCACACATGCCTAGGAAGGCTGCGAACTATACGCTAAACTTCGCACAGGTGCCGGGTGGCCGCGATACAAATATACCTAGTCTAGAATACTTGAGAACTTTCCCTAATCTTCGCATACATGCCTAGGAGGGCTGCGATACGAACTATTACGATACATGACTTAGTGAACGAATACAAGGCTTACTATACTATTACAATTACTGAACTATAAACTGTGAACTCGCTCAACTAGTTGTTGATCCTCTGTTACATGCCTTGCGGGTCGTTAGATATATGGAGCTTGCACAGGGAGGAGCAGGTCGTTGTGGAGCATGGATCGTGGATGCCATGTTAAAACATTTAAACATTTGAACTATGATATATTTTGGGTTTTCATACTTATGCTTCCGCTACACTTGATACTATAATTATGTTTGGAACACCTATCGTATTGAAAGATTGGTTTGCACTTATTTTACTTGATATTAATTACATGTTCAATATGATTGGTGGCTTGATCCTGGTCAGTCACGCTCCCAAGCGGTGATACTCCGCGTGTGGATTTTGGGGGTGTGACAGATTGGTATCAGAGCCATTGGTTATAGAGAACTTGGTTTTAATATGGGAAAACGTTTTTTATTAAAACCAGACTATAACCAGAACAGTGCTCTCAACGATCCACAACGACGCTTCGCTCCACGTGCAAGACTCAACATCCTAGGTAATAAGGTTTACGTTTACTGCCTACATGCTAGAATTGCATAGAACTTTGCTCGTAGTATGCTTAAATTACATTGCTCACTATTTGTTATTGCTTGAGAACACCTATGTGCTTACACTCTTCTGTCATCGCACTACTCGCGAACCATTCTCACTTACACTACTTTTACTATGAAGATCATGTCTGGACGTGTGAACATGACTCAAGACCAGTTGACGGCAGTCCAAGCACATTCAGTGGCACCGAGGGGGCAGTGGGACTCCTCCATTGGTTTGAGAAGCTAGAATCTGTGTTCGAAATGTGTGAATGCCCTGAGGCTCGCAGGGTCAAGTACGCCACTGGTACTTGGGAAGGAATCGCGTTAACTTGGTGGAACGCGCAAGTACAGATCCTAGGGTTGGCAGCTGCTAACGCTACCCCTTGGAATGATTTCAAGGAATTGATCAAAAGGGAATACTGCACACGTGAAGATATTCACAAGTTGGAAGATGAGTTCTACCATTTGAAAATGACTGGGTCAGAAATTGAAGCTTATACTAAAAGGTCAAACGAGCTGGCCGTGCTGTGTCCAACTATGGTGGACCCTCCAGTCAAGCGCATTGAGTTGTATCTCAAGGGGTTAGCACCAGAGATCCAGAGCCATGTGACATCGGCTAATCTTGATAATATCTAGGCTATTCAGCGCCTTGCTCATCGTATTACAGACCAGGCAGTGGAACAGAACAAGCTACCAAAACGCATCAGTGCTACCACTACTGCTGTTACTACTTCTGCTACTCCCAGTGACAACAAAAGAAAATGGGATGGGGATTCCAGTAAAGGTTCAGCTTCAGTTCAGTCACAGGTACAACAGCGAAAGACTGACAGGTATCAGAGTCCCAGTCAGCACTCTTCAGGCAATCAAGGGCAGGGTGGATATCGGGGAATTCACCCATTGTGTAATAGGTGCAACAGGCACCACAGTGGACGGTGTCGTAAGGAGCGTTGTCAAAGATGCCTCAAGATAGGGCATGAAGCTAAAGACTGCAGGAGTTCGCGACCTGCAAATCAGAATCAGCAACACCCACCACCAGCTCCACAGAACCAGCATCAGCAGCAGCAACAGCGGGGCAACAGGGGATGTTTTCAGTGTGGGGCTGAAGGTCATTTCAAGCGTGATTGCCCCCAGTTAAACCAGAACCAGAATCGCAACAACAACAACAATCAGGGAAATGGCAACAACAACAACAATGGTGGGAACAACAATGGCAACGAAGCTCGGGGTCGTGCTTTTGTGTTGGGTCGAGGTGACGCAATGAATGATCCCAATGTGGTTATGGGTAAGTTTCTTCTCGATGATATTTATGTTACTGTTTTGTTCGATTCAGGTGCGGATACAAGTTATATATCGTTAAAAGCAAGTAAAATGTTAAAACGTACACCAACACCTCTAAACACCAAACATGTCGTAGAGTTAGCAAATGGCAAGAGTGTAGAAGCCGTTCACGTAGTCAAGGGTTGTAACATCGTCTGAGCTGGTAAGACCTTCTTGATTGATCTCATTCCCATAGTTTTAGGTAGTTTCGATATCGTTATTGGCAAGGATTGGTTATCCAAGCAGCAGGCAGAGATCCTTTGTAAGGAGAAGATCATTCGTATTCCTCGTTCGGGTAAAGAACCTCTCGAAGTTCAAGGCGACAAGAGTGGTGCTGTGGTTGGCATCATCTCTTTCTTGAAGGCACAGAAATGTTTACGAAAGGGGCGCACTGCCATTTTGGCACTTGTTACGGATGCATCGACGAAAGAGAAAAGAATAGAGGATATTCCAGTTGTACGCGAATTTCCTCAAGTGTTTCCTGTAGATTTACCTGGTCTACCGCCTCATCGCCAGGTCGAGTTTCAAATCGAGCTAGCTCCAGGAGCAGCACCTATAGCTCGCGCACCGTATCGTTTAGCTCCAACTGAACTGGAGGAACTTTCAAAGTAACTACAAGAGCTTTTGGATAAGGGCTTTATTCGTCCAAGCTCTTCGCCTTGGGGAGCTCCAGTACTATTCGTGAAAAAGAAGGATGGCACTTTCAGGATGTGCATCGATTACCGCGAATTGAACAAGGTCACAGTGAAGAACCGCTATCCTCTTCCACGCATCGACGATTTATTCGACTAGTTGCAAGGGTCGAGTTACTATTCCAAGATTGATCTAAGGTCAGGGTATCATCAGCTGAGAGTCCGGGATGAGGACGTCTCCAAGACAGCTTTCAGAACTCGCTACGGCCACTACGAGTTTCTTGTCATGCCATTTGGGTTAACGAACGCGCCTACCGTATTTATGGATCTAATGAACAGGGTGTGCAAACCCTACCTAGACAAGTTTGTGATTGTTTTCATCGACGACATCCTGATCTACTCCAAGAGTCAGGAGGAACACGAGCAGCACTTGCGACTTATCTTGGAACTTCTTCAAAAGGAACAACTGTATGCCAAGTTTTCAAAATGCGACTTCTGGCTTCGTGAAGTCCACTTTCTAGGCCATGTGGTGAACAAGGATGGGATTCATGTCGATCCATCCAAGATAGATTCGATCAGGAACTGGCCTGCACCGCGTACACCAACGGAAATACGCCAATTCTTGGGCTTGGCGGGTTACTACAGACGGTTTATCAAAGACTTCTCGAAGATCGCACAGCCGCTTACACTACTGACACAGAAGGGTGTCACCTACCGTTGGGGAGATTCCCAGGAAACCGCTTTCCAGTACTTAAAGGATAGACTATGCAGCGCACCTATCCTCTCTTTACCAGAGGGCACGGATGATTTTGTGGTCTATTGTGACGCATCGATACAGGGGCTTGGTTGTGTATTGATGCAGCGGGATAAAGTTATTGCCTACGCTTCGCGGCAACTTAAAGTTCATGAACAGAACTACACGACGCACGATTTAGAGTTGGGAGCTGTTGTTTTCGCGCTCGAGATATGGCGACACTACTTGTACGGTACCAAGTGCACTATCTACACCGATCACAGGAGTCTCGAGCATATCTTCAAGCAGAAAGAATTGAACATGCGTCAACGACGATGGGTCGAGTTACTTAATGATTACGAATGCGCTATCAAGTACCATCCAGGCAAAGCCAATGTTGTGGCTGACGCTCTCAGTCGAAAAGACACTCTACCTAGGCGTGTACGAGCTTTGCAGCTCACTATTCAATCCAGTCTTCCTGCACAGATACGAGCTGCTCAGATAGAAGCAGTGAAACCTGAAAACGTCAAGGCTGAAGCCTTACGCGGGTCAAGGCAGCGAATGGAACAAAAGGAAGACGGCGCCTACTATGTAACGGGGCGTATTTGGGTCCCACTATATGGCGGTTTACGAGAACTTGTGATGGATGAAGCTCATAAGTCTCGCTACTCGGTACATCCAGGTTCGGATAAAATGTACCACGACATCAGAACTACATATTGGTGGCCTAGTATGAAGGCCCACATTGCAACTTACGTCGGCAAATGTTTGACTTGTGCGAGAGTCAAGACAGAGTACCAGAAACCCTCAGGCCTACTTCAGCAACCCAGGATACCACAGTGGAAATGGGAAGAAATTTCCATGGATTTTGTTACTGGCCTGCCTAGATCCCAGCGCGGGAATGATACTATTTGGGTGATCGTAGATCGACTCACAAAGTCTGCTCATTTCTTGGCTATCAAAGAAACAGATAAGTTCTCTACGTTAGCAGACATCTACTTGAAAGAAGTTGTTTCGAGGCACGGGGTGCCAACCTCTATCATTTCGGATCGCGATGCACGATTCACTTCAGAACTATGGCAAGCAATGCACAAAGCTTTTGGCTCTCGATTAGACATGAGCACAGCTTATCATCCTCAGACGGATGGGCAGTCTGAACGCACGATCCAAACTCTAGAGGACATGCTTCGGGCGTGTGTTATAGATTTCGGCAACAGCTGGGAAAAGCACCTCCCGTTAGTGGAGTTTTCATACAATAACAGTTACCACACCAGCATACAAGCAGCTCCATTCGAGGCATTGCACGGACGTAAATGCCGGTCACCTCTCTGTTGGGCAGAGGTGGGAGATAGTCAGATTACAGGTCCAGAAATGGTAGTTGACGCTACTGAACGAATTGCACAGATACGACAACGCATGGCGGCAGCTCATGATCGCCAGAAAAGCTACGCTGATAAACGCAGAAAACCACTCGAGTTCCAAGTTGGGGATCGAGTGCTACTCAAAGTCTCACCCTGGAAGGGTGTGGTTCGTTTTGGTAAACGAGGCAAGCTCAATCCACGGTATGTTGGACCATTCGAAATCACTGAAAGAATAGGCAAGGTAGCCTACAGACTAAACCTACCAGCTGAACTCGGTGCAGTTCACGACGTATTCCATGTGTCGAATCTGAAGAAGTGTCTGTCAGATGAGACCCTCATAATTCCATTGAAAGAGCTCACTATCGACGAGCAGTTGCACTTCGTCGAGGATCCTGTAGAAATCACGGACCGGGATGTTAAGGTCCTCAAACACAAGAGAATCCCTCTTGTCCGAGTTCGTTGGAACTCCAAACGTGGCCCAGAGTACACCTGGGAACGCGAAGACCAGATGACAGAAAAGTATCCCCAGTTATTCGGAACCAATGCAACCACTACTGAGACTGAAGCTACTACTGCGGAATTTCGGGACGAAATTCCAAATCAACGGGGGGATGATGTGACACCCCAAGAAAACCAGAAAACGATACAACTTACCTAGCTTCCTCAGTAACCGCATGCTAAATTTCGGGACGAAATTTCTTTCAAGTTGGGGATAATGTGACAACTCGAATTTCCAAGATTCCTATTTCGCATTTATTGCATGTTCATTGTTTGTGTAGTTAATTATTTGCACAATTAGTTGCTATGGAATTGTATACGTTTTGATACAATGAAGTGTATTGTGTGATTGTGCATGGTTGTATGGCCAAAAACGCAACAGGAAGCACATCGATGAGGGCTCCATTCATACTCCACATACATAGTCTCTTTGGTAAAACCCTCTCCTTCAGCTTCCGGTATAGCCATTGTGATTTCCTCTCGTAAGTCTTTCTCGGCTGAAACTTCAATCAACGCCCTAGCGTAGCTACTCCGACCCCATGAGTCCAAACACATTGACGTGGTAAAAGAATCCAACATCTTTGGTTCCCCAATAGTTGTAGCAATCAAGCTGAGCCCGTCCTCCGTGTAGGCCGCAATTGGCACTTCATGGATCTTTACCCATACTTGCACCTTCGTTACCTCTTTTTTTACCAGTTTAGTAGTTGGGGTCCAACAATTAAGAAACAAAGGCTGAGAACGAATAATCCATGGCCCATCCTGAATAACCTTCGACATTCCAGCATCATCTTTAAACTTGAAGAAGAAAAAACCGTTAGCGTTCATCATCGTTTTTTGCAAACCATATTTTTTCCAATTCATCCGCACAAAGTAATCCACCACTGGGAAGGCAACCCGATCACCCAGAAAATACCCATAAAGGGTGTTAGCTAGCTTATCCTGAACCATACGGACTGATTCCCTCGGTAGTACAACATCACACCCCTCCTGATTAACGGAACTAGCAAGTGACCGAAGCTTGCTTGAAGTTTCCTATGAAAAAGACTAGAACCATGCCTCAGGAACACAATCGGAATGTACCACCGAATCAGCAAGCTAAAAAAGGTCCGGTTGTGGATCAGGAGGGTTATACCGGTGTTTACGGAAAGAAAGCTGCTAAGAGAACTGGAATTCCCGTGAATAAACAAAAGGCTAGGTTTGAATATCGTCCGGTGGGGCAAAAGTCAAAGGGAGATACCAATAAGCCGAAGCATGATAACGGACGGGCTGCGACGTCTACGTCTAATCCGTTTAGGTCAGCAAATCCGTTTGATATTCTTAATGAGTTGGAGGATGAGCCTGGTCCTAGCAAGAAGCAATCGGATACGAATGTTGAGGATTCGGATGATGACGATGTTGAGGAGATCTATGATGAAATGGATGGGTTTATTTTGGATGGTACTCGGAAAGCAAACAACGACAAAGGGGCAAGCACTCCTTCTCCGAAAGTTAACAATGGTTAGTATCGCTTCATGGAATATCAGGGGGTTGAACCGCCCTCTCAAACAAATGGAGGTTCGACAGGCTGTCAAGGATTACAATTTGAGCTTGTGTGCTATTCTAGAGTCTCATGTGGATGTCGGTAAACTGGGTAAAGTGTGTAAAGCTGTGTTTCGCTCTTGGGATTGGACTTCAAATGGCGGATGTTGTACCAAAGGCACTAGAATAATCATTGGGTGGAATCCTGCTATTTTTGATGTTATGATCGTTGCTCAATCTCCTCAGGTTATGCATTTACAGCTTGTTTTTAAATTGGATAAGAGATTGCTTTTCTGTTCTGTTGTGTATGCCGATAATTATTATGTTACGCGAAGGGAGCTTTGGCATCTTCTGTCTATGCATAAGGTTTGTGTTGCGGATCGGCCGTGGTGTATTATGGGTGATTTTAACTCGGCTCTTAATATAGAAGATAATTCGATGGGTTCTTCTTCTATTTCGATTGGTATGAGGGAGTTTCAGGATTGTGTCGATGACATAGAAGTGGTGGATATTAATCGTACAGGTATTCATTTTACGTGGAGCCAAAAACCTAAGAATGGTGTGGGTCTTCTTAAGAAAATTGATCGGGTAATGGGAAACACTGCCTTTCTTACTGAATACCCGAACTCGGTTGCAATTTTCAAGCCCTATAGACTTTCGGATCATTGCCCTTGTATCTTGTCTATCCCGGAAGCGTTGAAGCTCAAACCGAGGCCTTTTAAATTCGCGAACTTTCTGGTTTTTAAACCTGAATTTTTGGAGATTGTTAATAAGCATTGGCCAATGAATGTTGACGGTGTTCATCAATTTAGAGTTGTCAAGAAGTTAAAGTCCCTGAAACGCCCCTTACGTTCGCTGCTGTTTAGACAGGGAAATCTCCACAAGAAAGTGGAGAAAAGTCGTTTGAAGTTGGATACTATTCAGCAAAGGATTGACCTAGAGCCGCATAATGCTGATTTGCGGAATGAGGAAGCTTCGGTGAGCCGTGATCTTCAAGAGGCATTATTAGATGAAGAGCGTTTTCTGAAACAAAAAGCTAAAGTTGATTGGTTGAGTGCGGGCGACATGAATACTGCGTTTTTTCATTCCTCTTTGAAGATTCGGAATCATTGTAGTCGGATTGATGTCATCAAAGATGCTCAAGGGAATCTCTATGAAGGCGATAATGTGTATCAAGCTTTTGTTCAACACTATGAGGAATTTTTTGGCAACAAAGGTGATATCTCGTTACAACCAACTCCTGATCTTTTTCCGAAAATTTTATCTCACAATGTTGCAACGAATATGGTTCGGCCTGTTACGGCGGAGGAGGTTAAAAAGGCTATGTTCTCTATTGGTAACGATAAAGCTCCGGGACCGGATGGTTTTACGGCTGCGTTTTTCAAGAGTGCCTGGACGCTGGTTGGTAATGATATTGTTAATGCTATTAAGGACTTTTTTGAAACTGGTAACTTGCTTCGGGAGCTGAATCATACGCTTATAGTTCTTATTCCAAAGGTTTCTACTCCTATGGTTGTCACTGATTTTCGCCCGATTGCTTGTTGTAACGTTCTTTACAAGTGTATCAGTAAGATTATTGCTGATAGGATAAAAGGAGGGTTGAATGAGATTGTGAGTATAAATCAATCGGCCTTTGTCCCGGGTAGGAAAATTTCGGATAACATCTTATTAACACAAGAATTAATGCACAACTATCATCGGAATGTGGGGCCTCCTAGATGTGCTTTTAAGGTTGATATTCAGAAAGCATATGATACGGTGGACTGGAGTTTTCTGAAAAGTGTGCTTCGCGGGTTTGGTTTTAACAGTACTATGGTGAAGTGGATCATGATCTGTGTTTCTACTACTTCATTTTCGGTATGTGTTAATGGCATGGTTCATGGGTTTTTCAGAGGTAAACGGGGGTTAAGACAAGGGGATCCTATTTCTCCTTACTTATTCACTCTTGTCATGGAAATTTTGACGGGTATTCTTCAGCATTCTGTTCGGATAGATTCCTCTTTTAAATTTCATAACAGATGTGAAAAACAGCGGATATTGAATCTCTGCTTTGCGGATGACCTATTCCTCTTTGCTAGAGGGGAAGTGAATTCAGCTAATTGTATTATGTCCTCTCTTTCTAAGTTTTCTAAGATGTCGGGGTTAGTGCCTAACAACCAGAAGAGCACGGTTTTCTTTTGCAATGTGAAAGATCATGTCAAGCAGGCGATTCTGGACATCATGCCTTTTGTGGAAGGTAAGTTACCTGTCAAGTACCTGGGAGTTCCTCTTATTTCTTCTTCACTTAGATATAATGATTGTCGGGTGCTCGTGGAGAAACTTGAGAAACGTATCATGCACTGGAAAAACAAATTGTTATCGTTTGCGGGCCGTCTTCAACTGATTATTTCAGTCCTGTCTTCGATGCATATTTATTGGTGTTCGGTGTTTATGCTTCCGTCTCGGGTTGTTAAGGATCTTGAAGCTAGAATGAGAAATTTCTTATGGTCTCAAGACGTGTCGTTTAGTAGAGGTAAAGCTAAAGTTTCGTGGAAAGTGGTGTGTACTCCTAAATATGAAGGCGGGTTAGGCATTAGACGGATTGGGGAAATGAACAAAGCCCTGATGGCGTCTCATATTTGGAGTATTGTGACGAAGCGGGATTCCCTATGGGTCGAGTGGATTTTTTCGTATCGGCTTAAAGGAAAGAATTTCTGGAGTTGTAAAGCAACATCAAATACTACTTGGTCTTGGAGGAAGATCATTCAGTTGAGGCATAGTGTTCGAAAACATGTTTGGTCCGATGTAGGTAATGGCCGCAATACGTCTGCTTGGTATGATATTTGGAGTGAGCTAGGTCCTCTGGGTGATTTTTTGTCGCCAAGGACGATAACGGATGCTGATTTCCGGTTAGATGATACTGTTTTCAATGTTTACTCTAACGGAGCTTGGATTTGGCCGACCGCGTGGAGGGATCTTTTCCCGGTACTTATTCAGCTGGATCACGTTCACTTAAATCCGACAAAATCTGACCGTTTGATGTGGAAAGATGGTAGTGACCGTCAGGATTTCTCTTCGTCTGCAGCGTGGCACTCGTTTCGGCATAGAGAATCTGAGGTGGATTGGAGTGGTATTGTTTGGTTTGCGCAATGTATTCCTAGGCACGCGTTTCTGATGTGGCTGATTATGAGGAAAAAGCTTCTTACTCAAGACAGAATTCTGCAGTGGGATCTTTCAAGGCGAAAAAACATGAATATGATGTGCTGTTTATTGTGCTATGAGAATCATGACTCCCATCATCATCTATTCTTTGAGTGTAAATTTTCTGATGAAGTTTGGAAGCTGATTAGAGGTAAAGTGGGGATGGCGGCCGTGACGTCGAGATGGGGGGATATCATCGAATGGTTTTGTGCTCGTCTTCGATCTAAAAGAGTTGAGGTTTATGTTGCAAAGACTCTTGTTGCGGCTGCTGCATACACTATTTGGCAAGAGCGAAATGCTAGATTATTTAAAAATCAATTACGTCCACCCGAGATGGTAAAAGATTCTATTCTTAAAACGGTGAGATATAAGTTGATGGGAGCATCCAGATGATGATTGATATAAGTTGTTTGATCAGGGGAATCTCCATACAAAGGTGACTGAGTTGAGGAAAAAATTGGACGACATCCAGATGATGATTGATAAAGACCCTCTTGATGCTAGTTTACGGCAAATGGAGGTTCAATGTCTTCATGAGTTTCAATCAGCGGCATATGATGAGGAGAGCTTTCTGAAACAAAAGTCTAAGGTGGAATGGTTATGTGCTGGTGATTCGAATACAAGTTTCTTTCATAATATGGTGAAAAGCAGGAATGCAAGATGTAAAATTCATAGTATTCTGGATGCTTCGGGTAATCGGTATGATGGAGATGGTGTTGTGAATGCGTTGGTTTCTCATTATTCTAATTTTTTGGGTGTGGAATACCCGGTTGAATCGGTAAGCTTGGAGGATGTCTTCACCAATGTTCTCTCGGCTAATGTTGCGGGTTATATGGTGCGTCAGGTTACCCGTGAGGAGGTTAAGCAGGCTATGTTTAGCATTAGTGAAAATAAAGCCCCAGGCCCTGATGGGTACACTTCAGCGTTTTTTAAGCATGCATGGGATATTGTGGGTGACGAGGTTACTAATGCGGTGTTGGATTTCTTTGATAATGGTCAACTGTTGAAACAAATAAATCATGCGATTCTGGCATTGATTCCTAAGAAAGATACGGCGGATTCAGTTTTGGACTATCGTCCAATCTCTTGTTGCAATGTTCTGTACAAGTGCATAAGTAAGATTATTACGGATAGAATAAAGGGTAGCCTGGAGTCGCTTGTGGGGATTAACCAATCCGCCTTTGTGCCGGGTAGGAAAATATCTGATAATATCCTTCTCACTCAAGAGCTCATGCACAACTACCATTTAAATAGAGGTCCTCCGAGATGTGCTTTTAAGATTGATATTCAGAAAGCTTATGACACGGTAAATTGGAGTTTTTTGGAGATAGTTCTTCAGCGGTTTGGTTTTCATAATAAGATGGTTAAGTGGATCATGACATGTGTAACCACGGCTTCGTATTCGGTCAGTATTAATGGTGATATCCACGGTTACTTCCCGGGGAAACGTGGCCTTCGTCAAGGGGATCCCATGTCGCCTTACTTATTCACGCTTATCATGGAGGTGCTCTCTTTATTACTTCAAAAGGCGGCGGAATCTTCGTTTAAATTTCATGCTCACTGTGCTAAGCAGAAAATCATTAACGTCTCATTTGCGGACGATTTGTTTATCTTTGTAAATGGTGACATCAGCTCGGTTAACAAGGTTAAAAATGCTCTTGAGTTGTTCACTAGTATATCCGGCTTAGTTCCGAGCCCTTCAAAGAGCACGGTTTTCATGTGCAACGTTCCTCCATCGGTTCGTCAGCAGATTCTGAGTGTTATGCCTTTTCAACAAGGTAATCTTCCTGTTCGGTATCTTGGGGTTCCGCTTATTACCACTAGGCTGAATTTTAAGGATTGCAAAATCCTTGTTGATCGGTTGGAACATAAAATCACGAGCTGGATGAATAAATCTCTGTCATTTGCGGGTCGGCTCCAACTTATAAATTCGGTCCTCTCCTCAATGCACATATACTGGGCCTCCGTTTTTATTATTCCTGTTCGTATCATTCATGATCTAGAGAAAAGAATCCGAAGATTTTTATGGAATGCGGGAACTGATAGTAGAGTTCGAGCGAAAGTGGCTTGGAAGGATGTTTGTTTACCCAAAAAGGAAGGTGGTTTAGGCATTCGTAGTATTGCCGATGTCAATAAAGCTTTAATTACCAATCATATATGGAGTATTATCACTAAACGGAAATCTTTATGGGTAAGTTGGATTCACTCTTATAAGCTGAAAGGCAAGTCTTTTTGGGATATTCCGAGTCGAGGAAACATGAGCTGGGGGTGGAGGAAAATCCTCTCCATTCGTGAGTTGGTTCGACCGCATGTTTGGTTTACTATTCGAAGTGGGACTCAAACAAATGCATGGAGTGATAATTGGAGTGAATACAGCCCGCTTAGATCCTTTATTACGCCGAGACACATTGCCAATGCAGGTTTTAACCTACAGTCTTCTGTTGCGGATCTGATTGATGATCACTCTCAATGGAAATGGCCTCAAGCTTGGAATGACTTGTACCCGGTTTTAATTAACTTACCGGTTCCGACTCTAGATCAAAATATGGAGGATAGAATCAGTTGGAAGGATCGGGAAGGAAACAAGTGTAGCTTCGGATCTGGGGTGGTGTGGGATTCTATACGCAACAGGGATGGAATCGTTTCGTGGGCAAACATGGTGTGGTTCGCTCAATGTATACCGAGACATTCGTTTCATATGTGGCTTGTGTGCAAAGATAAGCTAAAGACGCAAGACAGATTGGCGGCATGGGAAGCAGGAAGCGAAACTAACTTAAGGTTAATGTGTTGTCCTCTTTGCAGGTACGGCCGGGACTCGCGTGATCATCTTTTCTTTCAATGTTCCTATGCGTCTAAAATTTGGAACAATGTAAAGACAATGGTGGATTGGGATAGTGTGTCTGACCAATGGAGCTCTATTATGGTATGGATGGCTCAATATGCTGATTCGAAGACGTTGGTTCATGTTATTTGCAAGATTCTTATAGCAGCATCTTCGTATTTTATTTGGCAAGAGAGAAACAACCGATTATTTTCTCAAAATTGCCGAACTCCCGAACAGGTGGCGCAGGTGATACTTCATACGGTCCGGTTAAAAGTGATGGGGTTCAAAAAGGACAGCAATCCGGGGAACAGGAGAGTTTTCGAGAAATGGAAGATCTCTACAGAGAATCAGCTAAATGATCCAGGCTAAATGAATTAACTAGAGTCTTGAGTTGTCTAGTTTAGTTGTGGCCGTTTTTGGTTTTGTTGTTCTGGGTTGTTTCTGTAGTTGGTTGTGTTTGTTTTTGGACTGCCTAGACTTGGTATGCCAAGTCTAGTAGTGTGTGCCAATTCTTGTCACACCCTGTTTTGTTTTTTGATGATATATAAAATTCACCGGGGTAACCCTTTACCCAAAAAAAAAAAGTTGATGGGAGCTAAGCTAAAGAACAACGCTAGGGTGCGGAAGCTGCTTGGGGAGTGGGAGATTGACACCGAAACTAAAGATGATGGAGGCTAATTAGTTTTTTATAGCTATTTGTGTTGTTTCTAGATGAGTGTCTAGGTGTGTTTTGATCTGGTTTTGTCGTGTTTTTTTGGTTTATTTTCTGGTTTTACTCGCATGGGGCATGTCTCATGAGGGAACTGGTGTAGACTCTCTACTCCACTTGTTCTTTTTGGTTGTGAATATATAGAATCACCGGGGTAACCCTTTACCCAAAAAAAAAAAAGTGATTGTGCATGGTTATGTGTTAATTGTGATAAATTTGTTAAATGCATAAACTTGGTGGTGAAACTGTGAAATTGTTGTGAGATGGTGTACTTGTGTAAAAGTTAATACTTGAGGATGTAGAGAACAATTAGTGAAATCTTAGTGATACTTAACCCTAATCCCTTTTTCACTAATCATTACACAAAAACCAAAGCACGTACTGTTATTCTCTGAATCCCTGGCAATCATCATCATTTTCATCACAAGCACAAGTCTCCTGCATCAATCTTAATCTTGCAATCTAGTTAGACTCAATCCAAGGTAAATTGTTAATGTTTGATTGTTGTTTTTACTCTTGATTATGTGTTCATGAAAACCCTAGCTTTCATATGATAGTTCTGTGGTTTTTGGTTGAGTTCTGATGATTTAGAAATAATGTTGATTAGTGTATGATCAATTGCCTGATGTTAAGACACAAGACATGTTAGAATGATTGAATTGATAATTGAATTGCTGCTAGACAGAATGCAATGTAATTAGGGTTCTTAGTCGTGATAATATGAAAACGTAACTGACAAAATCGCAATGAAATGGAATGTTCGTATGTGTGATTGATTATTGTATGAGTTTCATGAGTTGTGCTTGATCCGAGTTTCATATGCATTATGGTCCGAATTTTTGGAAGTTGTAAGTGATCCGATGTTTATATAACATGCTTGTCCGAGTTCTTTAAAATATAACATGTCCGAACATTATTGATATCAAAGAAAGCTTTGTCCGACTTTTGTAAGGATCAAGGGGTCCGACTTTTGAAATGTTTTGATTGGTCCGACCTTTGTACAATGTATGAAGGTCCGAGTTTTTCTTGTATGAATGGTCCGACCTTTAGTGATCATTAGAGTGGTCCGAGTTTTTGTAATGTTGTTGTTTTCCGAGTTTTGGCACCCAAAACCCTTGTCCGATCTTTAAACATTTAAGGGGGTCCGACTTTGTGACCCTTGCCCCCTTTTGTCCGACTTTTAATCCCTAAACCCCATGATCCGAGCTTTAAACCCACCCCCATGGTCCGACTTTTGGCCTAGGGACTCTTGTCCGACCTTTAACAGGGGAAACCCCCCCCCCCCCCACACACACATTTGTCTGAGTTTTAAGAAGGGCAAGGCCCTGTCCGACTTGTGTGTTGATTTAAAATGAAGCTATGAGTGTATGTTATAACATGTGGAATCTGTTAAGATATGAAGGTTACTTTGCTAGGCCACTAACGCTGTTAAATATGCTATGTATGTTAAATATGATTAACTCCGCATGATAACCACGTTGCGTGAATTAACTATAATATGGTTCTGATTTAACTCTGTTATGCATGTGAACTATGCAAAGTGCATTAATCCAGTTAAGTGCGGATGATATGGTTAGATTAAATTGAGAAAGCCCTTATGTGAAACGTGGATTCTGTACGAATGTGACTAACTGATGAATGATGCATGATATCGATTGTCAAACATGCTCTATGGTATTAAATTGCACGTGAAACTTTACAAACTTGAACTGATTTATTATACGTGCATACAATAGGACTTGACTGATTACT
The DNA here is from genome assembly GCF_002127325.2 of Helianthus annuus. Taxonomy (NCBI): domain Eukaryota; kingdom Viridiplantae; phylum Streptophyta; class Magnoliopsida; order Asterales; family Asteraceae; genus Helianthus; species Helianthus annuus. The sequence goes on from NC_035442.2 coordinate 82,382,742, forward strand.
TGTGAGTGCATAACCTAGCATACCGAGCAAACTAAGGTGAGTTCACACAGCCAAGGCATGGGGTTCCCAGGGTGGGAATGGGTTTGGATTTATTTACTTGTACTTACCTAGCATATGGAACTTAATTATATGGTCCTCGGGTGAGGAAGGGTTATTGATAAGATACGACTAGACTAGTGATACTTATAGAACTGATCTTCACATACACGCCGGGGTTGGCTGCGATAATATGACTGATCTTCGCACACATGCTAGGGTTGGCTGCGATAATATGACTAATCTTCGCACACATGCCTAGGAAGGCTGCGAACTATACGCTAAACTTCGCACAGGTGCCGGGTGGCCGCGATACAAATATACCTAGTCTAGAATACTTGAGAACTTTCCCTAATCTTCGCATACATGCCTAGGAGGGCTGCGATACGAACTATTACGATGCATGACTTAGTGAACGAATACAAGGCTTACTATACTATTACAATTACTGAACTATAAACTGTGAACTCGCTCAACTAGTTGTTGATCCTCTGTTACATGCCTTGCAGGTCGTTAGATATATGGAGCTTGCACAGGGAGGAGCAGGTCGTTGTGGAGCATGGATCGTTGATGCCATGTTAAAACATTTAAACATTTGAACTATGATATATTTTGGGTTTTCATACTTATGCTTCCGCTACACTTGATACTATAATTATGTTTGGAACACCTATCGTATTGAATGATTGGTTTGCACTTATTTTACTTGATATTAATTACATGTTCAATATGATTGGTGGCTTGATCCTGGTCAGTCACGCTCCCAAGCGGTGATACTCCGCGTGTGGATTTTGGGGGTGTGACATAAAACATATAGTAGAAACTCGTTAACAAAACTCGTATGGTTTATATTATTCAGAAAACATCATTGTGTGACATTGTTTCAAAATCGTTTACCCAAGTGATCTAGATAACGCACCGATATATAATGTGTTAAAAGCACTTATATATAGGAAGTACCAGCGGCGTATCCACCATGCTTTTAACACGTTACACCCGCCCCGTTACCTAATCACTTCCCTAACCAAATGGTTCAGACAGTTACAAATGGTTCACATATGTCAAATGGTTACAAATGGTTCATATCAATCGAATGATTACAAATGGTTCACATACATCTAACGATTACAAATGGTTCTCATACATCCCATGATTACAAATGGTTCCCATACATCGAATGGTTACAAATGGTTCACATCATTGAGTGGTTACAAATGGTTCTCATAAATCAGAGGTTACAAATGGTTCAAACAGTTCAAAATGTAAAACAATGGGCTAGCATGTTAAGTGAACATACATAGCAAAACATAATGAAATCATGTACTAATAGTGTACTAATGAACATAGCAAGTATATGATATGAAAACATGGAAAGCACGAAAGTAACAAGTAGGCACATGTGTTTCACCCCAAAACGTTTGAAAAACAGTAAAAGAGGGGACTATGTACTCACTTGAGGGTGCTTAGAAGGCTTGAACAACAACCAAGCAAAGCTAGAGGGATCACAGAATCAAACGGCACCTAATATAGGTAACTATGTTAATAAACGGACCTAATCGGAGGATCGGGTAGCATGAGTGTTCGTAAACCAAATGAGTGTAAGAACTCATGCAATATGGTTTAACAAAGCCTACATACTAAAACGAAACCTATGCTAAGTGCTTACGACCCATTATGACTCGTTAAGATAGCTTATACTTTAACGCGTCGTTTGCGTAAAACGCGTTCGGAACGCCTAACTAGTCCTATGACAAGTATAATATGCCTTAACATGTCTAATAATGTTACCTAATCAGCTTAGATGTCAAAATTTAGGTTACATATGCTTAAAATGAATTTATGCGCAAAAAGGGCATTTTGGTAATTTTCCTAAGGCAAATAAATTACCTATCATGCCACTAACTAAACGAAGTGACCATAAGGTATAACCTCGGAAGGTTATTCCCTATACAACTATGGTCACTAAACATGTTTGGTTGGATCCTAATGATCGACCAAACGGGTCTAGTTCGAAAGTCTAAGCGGTTGTTTAGACCGCTTGACTTACGACTCTACATAAGCACTAAACCTAAAGTGATGAGCTAAACATGTTTAGCGAAGTTAGAAAACAGGTTTGGTATCAAAACAAACGGTTTTGATACCTAAAAGTAGTTTGGTTACAAAATACGCAAGAATACACATTTTGCCCGAAACTACGACTCGCCACTATGCCTAGATAACGTGGTAATCAGTAGGTATAGTCATAAGAGACTAAAACCATCGTGATTACGCTCACGTTATGAAGTTCAAACGAACTTCGTGCTGACCATAAACTGGTCGTAATTATGTCTGATAGAAATGACAAAAGGCTCTGGGCGATTTTGGCTCTCCTAAGAAACCCTAGTTTTGTTCGTTCATTCTGATCTTATTCTTGATTGATCTGGGTTAGCAATTGTGGTGTTGTCGATCCTTCTGAGTAAGGTTTCTAGACTTCTACCGTGGTTCCTAATCTTTTGAAATCAGGTTTAGGGTTTGCTTCTTTTCGTTTTTCTGCTACTAGGGTTTACTGCCAAATCGTTCTGGTTGATCTTGCTTTCATTTATCTGGTTCGTTGATTCTTGCTGATTGGTGGCGGATTAGGGTTTCCATCTTCTCAAGATTGTTTCCTTCTCAAGTTCTTGTCTATTTGCGGATAGGGTTCTTGATTCGCGCAGGATTCTTTGGCGGCTGAGTAGGGTTTGTCTAACCTATTTAGCTAATTTTTACGTGTGCATGTGATTAGTTTTCTAAGAAGATGAGTTCTGAACCACCGGACATTAATGACACTTATTGGATACCACCATCTTTGAATGCTGATTACCGTAATGCGTATGGGAAGTCGTCAACTGCCCCGATTAAAAGTAATGTTGACAGAGTTGGGGAAGTTGGTGGTAAAATGTATGGTACGAAGAGTTTTTCCGGCAGGAGTATTAACATTGATGGCAATCCGTTAGCTCCGAGACGTGGGGTTATAAGGAATAATGATCAGGAGCCGAAACCGATTAATGTTATTGACGAGCTTGAGAAGATTACTGTTCCAGTCCAGCTCCAGAGTAGTATTGATCAGATCCTTGATGATAATCCGGAAAGTAGCACCAAGTCTGGGTCGTATGCTGATATGGTTAAGCAAAAGGTATCGCTGAAGCGGGAAGTAAACTTCAGGAAGCTAGAAGGGTCGGAAAAGGTTCAGGATGCGGATGTAGTTATTCCTCGCGAGGTAATTAGAAAAGCTCAGGAAAAACTTGACAATGTTTTGTTTGGTTATTTCTTGGGGAATAGGCTTCCTTTTCCGGTAGTGGATTATTATGCAAAGAATGCCTGGTCAAAATTTGGTTTCGTTAAAGCGATGATGAACTCTTCGGGTTTCTTTTTCTTTAAATTTGAGTCAAAGGAGGGTATGGATAAGGTTCTGGATGGGGGGCCGTGGCTAATCAGGAAGGTGCCTTTATTTCTGAACGTCTGGTCCCCATCTATAAGCCTTAAAAAAGAGGGTATTAAATCGGTTCCGGTGTGGGTTAAGTTACATAATGTACCGATAGCTGTTTACACGGATGATGGGCTCAGCTTACTAGCGTCAAAATTAGGAGTTCCAAAGAGATTAGATTCTTATACTGCGGACATGTGTGTTGAGAACTGGGGGAGGAGTAGTTTTGCCAGGGCTCTAATTGAACTCAATGCGGAGAGTGAGATAAAAGATCATATCACTATTGCTATTCCGAAACTAGATGAGGAGGGATATTTAATGGAAAGAGTGGATGTGGAATATGAATGGAAACCATTAAGGTGCTTCTTGTGCTGTGTATTCGGACATAATGACCAAAATTGTAGTAAGAATGTTCAAAGCAAAAAGAACCAGGTGGTTATTGATGATGAGGGTTTTATTTCGGACAGGAGGAAAACAATTAAACTGAGATCAGTGCAGAAAAACCAAAAGCCGAGGCTTATCTATAAGCCTAAGACGAGCACAACAGGGCCGAGTACTTCAGGTACAAAAGATGAGGTGCTGAATAATGATAAAACTAGTAACGTTAGTACAAAGAACTCGTTTGAGGTGCTTTCAAAGAATGATGGAAATGTGGAGGACTTAAACCCTGATGAAGGGGTAGAATCAAGACCGAGTATGAATAATGCTAGTGGGAGCCAATTTGCACATTGATGATGAGGTAGTGGAGTTGATTCCTACTGAAATGTCTAAGTTTATGAGGAATGATAACAGCAAAGATAAATCTGAGGGGGCAAGCACTCCCGGTCAAGACAGTTTGAATGGATAGCATTGCTGTGTGGAATGTTAGGGGTTTGAACCAACCCCTGAAACAAAAAGAGGTTTGGATTCTTATGTCGGAAAATAAGTTGGCCGTTTGTGCCATTCTTGAATCTCATGTTGATATCATGAAGCTTGATAAAGTTTGTAAAGGGGTCTTTAGAAATTGGAGTTGGACGTCTAATGGTAGCTTGTGTGATCGTGGCACTAGAATAATTTTGGGTTGGAATTCGGATGATGTTGATGTCATGGTTCTGTCTCAAACGGACCAGGTTATTCATGTTCAACTGCGGTACAAGGTCTGTATGAAAGTTCTCTTTTGTTCATTTGTGTACGCGAAGAATAATTATCAGGATAGACGAGGGCTTTGGGATAATTTGTGCAAGCACAAGGGCTTATGTCATGATAAGCCATGGGTAGTCATGGGAGACTTTAACTCAGCGCTGCATCACGAAGACTCTATATGCGGTTCGTCCACTCAAACTATTAGTATGCGAGAGTTTTATGATTGTGTTCAGGCTACGGAGTTGGTTGATATTATGGGTCATGGGTTGCATTTTACGTGGAACCAGAAGCCGAAGGAAGGAATTGGGTTGATGAAAAAGATTGACCGGGTGATGGGTAATATGAAGTTCCTAGAGACATGTCCGGATGCTTTTGCTATTTATCATACTTTCCGTGTTTCGGATCATACTCCGTGTATTCTAAAGATGGGAAAGTCTACGAAGGCTAAGCCAAAACCTTTTAAATTTGCAAACTTTATCACGTCTAAGCCAGAATTCAGGTCCTCGGTTGAGCAGGAATGGGGAAAAACGATTAGGGGGTGGCTATGTATTCGGTTACTAACAAACTCAAAAATCTGAAGCCGTTGTTGCGGAGAATTTTGTTTCGACAAGGTAATCTGCATGACAAAGTGGCTGAGTTGAGAAGTAAATTGGATGAAGTCCAAAAAATGATTGATGTGAATCCTCTTAATAGAGAGCTGAGAAATATGGAAGCTGAATACTTAAAAGAATTCAAATCAGCGGCGTATGATGAGGAATGTTTTCTTAAACAAAAGGCCAAAGTGGAATGGTTATGTGCCGGGGATTCGAACACTGCTTTCTTCCATAATAGTGTGAAATGTCGGAATGCTAGATCAAAAATTCATTCTATTAGGGATGTGGCTGGTAATCGTTTTGAGGGTGAAGATGTGCCGATTGCCCTAGTTGACCATTATGTGAATTTTCTGGGCAAGGAGGATCAAGTTAGTCATTTCGATCAGGAGGATTTGTTTGTTAATGTGCTTAGTCCTGCTGTTGCGGAGAATATGGTTCGACAGGTGACTCGTGATGAAGTCAAGAAGGCTATGTTTAGTATTGGCGAAAATAAAGCTCCGGGGCCTGATGGTTATACGTCTGCTTTTTTTAAACACTCGTGGGATATTGTGGGTGAGGAAATCTCTGTGGCTATTTTAGAGTTTTTTGATAATGGTAAGATCCTTAAACAACTCAATCATACTATTTTGGCTCTGATTCCAAAAGTGGAGACTCCGGATTCGGTTCTTGATTATCGGCCTATTTCTTGTTGTAATGTCTTATACAAGTGTATCAGCAAGATAATTACAGATAGATTGAAGGGGAGTTTGGAGGATTTGGTTAGTATTAACCAGTCGGCCTTTGTTCCGGGTAGGAAGATATCTGATAATATTTTGCTTACTCAGGAGTTGATGCACAATTACCATTTAAATAGGGGTCCGGCTAGATGTGCGTTCAAAATAGATATCCAAAAGGCTTATGATACCGTTAGTTGGGCGTTTTTGGAGGATGTTTTGCGAGGATTTGGGTTTCACCAAAAGATGGTTGCGTGGACTATGGCTTGTGTAACCACGACAACTTACTCCCTCAGTATTAATGGTAATCTGCATGGCTTTTTCGGGGGAAGGAGGGGCCTGAGGCAAGGTGACCCTATGTCGCCATATCTATTCACACTGATTATGGAGGTTCTTTCTTTGCTTCTACAACAAGCGGCTCATCCTAGCACCATGTTCAAATTTCATGCTAACTGTGTTAAGCAGAAGATTATCAACGTTTCTTTTGCTGATGACTTATTCGTTTTTGTGCATGGGGATGTTATTTCGGTGAAGAGGGTTCGTGATGCGATTGAGAAATTTACGAATCTTTCTGGTTTAGTTCCGAGTTCAACAAAAAGCACAGCTTATTTCTGTAATGTGCCGCTTACTGTTAAACAGGATATTCTTCGGATCATGCCTTTTCAGGAAGGGACGTTGCCGGTCAGGTATCTGGGGGTCCCGTTAATCTCAACCAAGTTAGCTTATAAAGATTGCAAACCTCTTCTAGATCGGATGGAGAAGAGAATTGATAGCTGGTTGAATAAGTCTCTTTCGTTCGCTGGCAGGTTACAACTCATTAACTCCGTTTTATCAGCCATGCATATCTATTGGGCGTCCGTCTTTATTATTCCGTCTAGGGTCATTAGTGACCTCGAGAAGCTTATGCGTCGGTTCTTATGGAATGGTAACAATCTGAGTAGAGTGAAGGCCAAAGTTCCTTGGGCTGATGTTTGCTTGCCGAAGAGTGAGGGTGGTTTAGGCATAAAATGTATTTCGGATGTGAATAAGGCTCTTATGACTAATCACATCTGGAGCATTCTGGTTAATAGGAAGTCTCTTTGGGTTCAATGGATTCATACACACAAATTGAAGGGTAGGAGTTTTTGGGATATCAATTGCAAAGGTAACATGAGCTGGGGATGGAGGAAAATCTTGTCTCTTCGTAGTGTTGTCAGGCCTTTTATCTGGAAGGTTGTTCGAAGTGGGGCTCAAACAAATGTCTGGTGGGATAATTGGTGTCAAATTAGTCCGCTAAGCTCTTTCATATCGCCCCGGAGAATAACTAATGCAGGCTTCAACATCTCTTCTTCTATTTTGGATCTAGTGGATGAAAACGGAAACTGGAGATGGCCGCAAGCTTGGTATGATTTATACCCGGTTTTAATTGGGTTAAATGCTCCTCAACTGACGCAAGGTATGGTGGACCGTATGGTTTGGAAAGACTTGGATGGGAACTCGTGTTCGTTTTGCTCATCAGAAGTGTGGCATGCTATTCGGAGTAGGCAGAATCAGGTATCCTGGGTTGATGGGGTATGGTTTTCTCAATGCATCCCTCGTTATTCCTTTCACTTATGGTTAGTTGTAAAGAATAAACTTAAAACCCAAGACCGGCTTGCTGCGTGGGAGGCGGGAAGTGCAACAAATCTAAACCTCATGTGTTGCCCGTTGTGTAGAACTAATCGAGACTCTAGAGATCATTTGTTCTTCCAGTGCTCGTTTGCTTCTAAAGTGTGGAATGAAGTTAAGACTATGGTTCAAATGGATAATGTTGATAGCTCTTGGCAATCCATTATGACGTGGATGGAACGAAATGCAAGTTCAAAGAAGACGGATCATATTATATGCAAACTGGTTATTGCGGCTTCGACTTACTTCATCTGGCAAGAGAGAAACAATTGCCTATTTTCCAATGTTTTGGCTGATCAGAAAGTGGTTCTTCAGAAAATCAAGGAAGCTATTCGTTTACGGTTAATGGGGTTCAAGTTCCGAAGACAATCAAGTATTGAGAGTCTCCTTAGGACATGGAAGATCGGGTCAAATGATACAAATGATCCGGGCTAGCTGATTTTGTTCGTTTAGTCGTTCTTTGTGTAGTGTTGGCCGTTTTGTGTTAGCTGTGTTTTGTTGGTTGTGTTTGTGGGTTGTGTTTGTTTGCTTTTTGTCCTAGGCGTTGGTATGTCAAGCCTAGTTGGTGTGTCCTTGTCGGGCATGCCCTTGTTCTTATTTTGGCATTTATAAAATTTACCTGGGGTAATCCCTTTACCCAAAAAAAAAAAGACCATAAACTGGTCAATGCAGAAAGTCAAACGCTAAAAATGCATAAAAGAACGAAAGAGGACTTACAAAAGGTCCAAGGAGGTTTGATCCAATTTATTCTCAGGTATGAAGTGCAAGACTTCAACTTAGAGAATGAAAATCAGATCAAATGTGAGTTTGAGAGCAAAGGGGGTGGGGTTTATATAGTTTTTGCACAACCGTTAAGATCGTTCATCGTAAAACGAGCTTCGATCTCATCCGTACACATGTGCCCATGGTTTTGTGAAACCATGGGAGCCCCTAGTTTCATTAAAATCATGTGCAAATGAGGGGAACAGCTGGAACAAGCTGGAATTTAGATTTTTCATTTTGGTTCCTTACTAAGATAACTATGGCAGAATGTCAATTTTGGTCCCTGAATGTGCAAAACATGGTTTTTGATGCATTTTTTGACACGTTTAAGCCCCGTTAATCCCATTTCAAGGCTCTAAAATGAAGTTAAAATATAGGGAACATGAAACATGCTCAAAAATATCTCGGATGTCGGTTCCTTTGGTCGTACAGTTGCGTTGTTCGGTTAATTACGACGAAACACGAACGAATGCGAAAAACGATCCAAATTATGCGATGAATGGAATTTTATCATGCCAATCACTAAAATAAAATATTTTAATGATTACATAAAGTTTTGGATGTCCGGAGCCTCCTCGTTTTGAGACATTATGGCTTTGGGGTCGACCCCGGTAACAAAGAAGGAATCCATAAAACTTAGGATCCGACACCATGATAAAATACTACCCTCATGATTAGACCATGTCCCTGAGATTTGATAAAAGAAAGGTGCACTTGCGGTTAATTCGTTGTCATTGGATAAGTTATTAGGAATATGACGGAAAGGAAGACCAAGGAAATAAAGAAGAATGCACCAAAATGCAGGTGCTGCACCAAACACTGGTGGTTCTTTCTTGTTGTAAGTGAATGCAACGAAAAGACCCGGAAATAACGAATAATGAAACAACTCATATATTGACGTGCTCATTTCAAAATTGATGCTTTGTTATTCCCATCATCCTGTGGTTTCAGGATGATCCACAAGAAAGGTGGCAGGATTCGAACCTACACTCTGACCATGCCTCACCGCCTTCAACCCATTAGTCTTCGTTACAAGGTAGGGCAGGGGTGAGGAAAGGCAGAAATGAGTTCATGCCACAACGATCCCTATGGAAGGGAAATTGATCAAGATTTTTGGCTCGCAATAAAGCTAGGGTCCTGTTCGGGCAAGCTATTGATTCCATTACCGAACCAAACAAGATTATTCCCTTAGTCCTATCTATCCACCTCTCCAGACACAATATCTTGAGTACCTATGATGGTGACCACATCTGCTGGCATGTGATGTTTGGACATAGAATCGAGTCCTTGTGAATGCGCAGAGCCAGGTGCTCTTATTTTACGACGATAGGGACGATTGCTTCCATTACTGACCAGAATGACACCAAATTCTCCTTTCGGTGCTTCAACTGCGGTATAAGTAGAAGAAACTGGTATGAAAAACCTTCTGTATAAGGTTCGAAATGGTGAATTGAGGTAGAGTAGACCGATGATCCTATAGTCATTTGGCTGGCTATTGAAAGAAAAAGCTTGCATCTGCTCCCCCTATTATATAACCGGTCCTATCTCTCTCCAAACCTAACATGGTAGTTTCCCATCAAAGGGCTTTCTATCTATAGATTAAGCCATTACCAAACCAAGGAGCGAATTCCTTCAGAAGTCAGTTGACTGCTTCTATAGATAAGGCGGAGCGTCCTTGGCTCAGCATTATAGCCCTTCTTAGTAAGGCTTCGGCCCTACTACAGCGCTTCGCTAACTCGAAGCGCCTCGCTATGAGAATCTAGCTTCGCTAACGTTCGACTAAGTCTTGAACCTTCGCGCTGACCATTCGCTTTCTCAGTAGCAAAAGCGCTTCTCTTTGCCCCTTAAGTAGAAGGACAAGAAAGATATTCTTAGTTTTCTTGCTCCCGCTTCCTCATCTGCGCTCATCAAGCCAACTTTGCTCTTTGGGTTGTGAAAGAGCGCTTGAAGCAGACAGACCACATCGAAGATAGATTTATATATATATACACAGTTACGGTTATCTCGGACTGCGTTCCGGAAAAAGTAGCCTACTTGAGAAAGAAGGGGCGGTCACTCTTATCTTTCAACCCCACTATACTATTCATAGTTGTAGGGCACTGTGTACTTACAGCCTCTACGATAAGCAAGTGAATGGGGCCGGTGCGTGGCGAACGGAACGGTTCATCAATCCATTTTTAGCCTTCACTCCCTAAAAAGGAATAGAGCTACTTTACAAATAGGCCTGATTACTTCGCACCTGACTATGATAGCCCTCTCGATACCTTATTGGAGCTTTGTAACCAGTGGTCGGTTCCCGTCGCTAGAGCCTTTTCCTAGTGCACGGAGCCCCAACGAGGAAGGCATTAGTGGTTTATGGTCTATAATGCTAATCCTTCTTTTTGTGCTACTCTTACTCCTAGGGCGGGAAGAAGATAAGAAAAGGCCAAGCGTTCTCTTGGTTTCCCAACCTGTTGCTTCTAAAGACTGCCCTCTCTCGGTTGGCTGTTGGTCCAGCCTACTACGAGGATCCCGTATCCAGCAACCCAACCTATAAAAAGGCCATCAATCAAAGCCCCTTTACTAGATTGGAGCTATGAAGCTTACCTTCTTTTTATTAAAAAAGGGAAAGGGCTTTTTCAGCTGGTTGGAAGTAGCGCACTTCCGTTTTCCCTTTACTAGTAGGGGTCCCGTGGTTCCTATGCCACCGCCTTTCCCGATCCTTTTCTTTTAGTGCTTCGACCCGAAGCGATAGCTTCTAGCTAGTTCAGTGGATAAGATGGTTGCGCTCCAGCTCACTCAAGAATGGGACGGCAGTGGTCCGCCGGTAAGCTCGTTCTGATCTTGGACGCAGTACATTGGAATCCTGAAGCACCACCACGAACGCTATCGTGCGTCCGCCTGCGGTGCGGTAAGGCACCACCCTGTTGTGCCAGCAGCCAACTTCGGCGTGTCAGCTTAGTTATCCTCATCAAGCCACTTACTTGATGTCTAGCTTCCCAACTGGTAACGGTTCCTTTTCCTCCCAGATCAATGAAGAAAGGAGAACTTGATTCTTTCGATGAACCGGAAGCGAAGCGTTATGCCGGGGCGGGGGGATGGGAAAAGAAACGGCTCCAAAGAAAGAAATTGGGGTTCCCAATGCTTCTCCACGCTCAACGAGATGCGCCAACCTCGGGATGCTTTACTGTCACACCCCCAAAATCCACCTGCGGAGTACCACCGCTTGGGAGCGTGACATGACCAGGATCAAGCCACCAATCATATTGAACATGTAATAGATAGTAATAAATATCCATCAATACGAAAGGTGTTTATCATAAACCAACATAACTAAGTGTAGCGGAAGCATTAATGTAAAACCCATCATAAGTATTAATGTTTGTAATATCATAAGTGTTCATATAGCATTCACGAATCCTTATCCACAACGGCCCGCTCCTCCTTGTGCAAGCTCCATAAAGTACCTAAGGTCCTGCAAGGCATGCAACAAATAATCAACAAACTAGTTGAGCGAGTTCACAGAAAGTAAGTTCGTAACAGTAATATGTAAGTTCATCTAGTGGGGGCTTCCCATACAAGTATATATTATTGGTGAGGGATTCTCACATTTATCCTTAACAATGGGGGATTCCCATTATGGTACTTACTAGACTATTTGCAACCATGTGTTCTTCTTAATCCGAGAACAGGAATACGTACTAGGTCACGCAGGATTTACGTGAGTGCCCTTCCCCGAGGACAGTGGTACGCGTGGGGTTTACGTAGGATTTACGTAAGTGTCCTTCCGACCCGGAAGACAGTAGTGGGTATTAGGTTACGTAGGATTTACGTAAGTGTCCTCCCGACCCGGGAGACAATGATAGCTACTAGTTTACGTAGGTTTTACGTAAGTGTCCTGACTATCCTGAGGACGATGGTCTGTAGTCTAGTGATTGCGTAAGTACGAGTAATCATTCCTTATCAAGCATTCCAACCCAATTCCCAACCCGGGAATCCCATGCCTTGGCTGTGTGAACTCACCTTGGTTTGCTCGGCAGGTACACAAAAAGTACAGGTAAGCTAGTAGGTGGTCAACCACGTCCTATCAGGGTTACCATACAAGTCAGGTTTTGACTTCAAATAATACATGTTTGTATCACATAAGTTAGCAGATAACGTGCATGTAATAATCATGGCAAACATGTAACATGGTTAACGAGCATAACATATCCAACTTGTGAAAATAGGAATTGGTCCAATATTAGTTTAAGTAATTCAACAACATGTGCGGCCCAATTATAACCCATAAGTGGACTTGTGCGGTCCGGCCTGTGTTGTGCGATCGGACACCCAACCCAATAAACCATCCGGCCTAACAGTTAAATAAGACATGTGACTTGTGCGATCCGGCAGCCTTGTGCGACTGGGCCAGCTTGTACGATCCGTCAACATTGTGCGACTGGGTACTTGGGCTGTCCGGCCCAAATCAGTTTGTGCGATGTACAAGTCTAAGCCCACTAATTCCCGGCCCAACAACCCGCAAACAGTTTAACAGTTCAACATAAACATACTCGGCCCAAAATTAACATACCAAAGACATTGTGCGATCCAGCTGATCTTGTACGATCCAGCTGGGTTGTGCGATCAGGAAATGGGCTTTGTGGCCCAACAGTCAACAACAGTTCAGTATAAGTGTGTGGCCCAACATCTTGTGCGATCCGCACCAGCTTGTGCGATCCACAAGATGTTGTGCGATCAGGCAAGGCTAAAATGGATTGTGCGTTTGGTCTTGTGCGATCAGTTAATAATTTCCGTGAAATAAGCAATCGGTTACAACTATCATTAGTTTCCAAATTAACCACAGTCAATTAACAATACTAACAGTTTTCCATTCAAGCAATATCCGATCAAATCAACCAATTTACATTTAATCCACATGAACCCTAACAATTCATTGAATCATAACAACTCATAATCAAGAACAACCTATCGAAACACTTAAACATATCCGATTTGCATGAACATCAACATCAATCAAACATCATATCCGATTCAGCTAGAACACTATCGCATGACTACGATCTAGAACATATATCATGGCAGCCGATTCACATAATCACATTACAGCCGATATATATATATATATATTCGTACATCCGGTTCTACGTTAAGATTATAACATCATCAACAACCATGTATTCTATTATCACCACATACAATCAAAACAATCCGATCAAACATATAATCATGAAATTCGTATAAACAACATGTCATCTATCAATACAAACAATAATCACACTAACCGGATTACGAGTAGTAAGGATGATCCGGGTAATATGAATCTTCGGTTGGAAAGAGTGTGTGTGTGCCGCCAGGTTCCAAGCAAACGAGAGAGAGAAAGAGTCTAGGGTTCTTGTGTGTGTTATGTTTTGTTAAGAAAATAGGAGATGGTTACTACTCCCTAAGGGTTATACGTGTGATGTGTGTGTGGGCCGAACCCTAACATGGGCTGCCCTATAGTCCGTAAACAATGTGTAGCCCAAAGGCTTGTGCGGTCAAGTGTGGGTGTGTTGTTGTGCGACCGGGTTATAACCATACATACATACATTACATACACAAAGCATAACAATCATACTTTCAATTAATCGTTCAAGTTCATATAATCACATTTCGTGCACATACATCATAACATTCATTAACTCAAAGTGTCATATAGGCACGTAACATTACATCAAAGTAAGCCTAAAGTTCGAGTTGTCACATTTACTCCTAACCCCAATAATTCTGAGGGGGCAAGCACTCCCGGTTCGACTGGTTTAAATGGGTAGCATTATGACCTGGAATGTTAGGGGCTTGAACCGGCCCCTGAAACAAAGTGAGGTTTGTTCTATTGTTGCTGATAATAGATTAGATATGTATTCTTGAATCTCATGTGGATGTTTCTAAGTCGGCTAAAGTTTGTAAGTATGTCTTCCATAATTGGTGCTGGACCTCTAATGGTGGCTTATACACTCGTGGCATGAGAATTATTCTAGGATGGAATGCTGACATGTTTGATGTTATGGTCCTGTTTCAATCAGATCAACTTATTCATACTCAGGTTATATTTAAAGATAGCAAAAAGGTTCTTTTTTGCTTTTTTGTGTATGCTGAAAATAAGTATCAAGATCGCAGACCTCTTTGGGATGATTTATGCAAACACAAGATTTTCTGTCATGACAAGCCGTGGGTGGTTATGGAGGACTTCAACTAGGCTCTCAAGATTGAAGACTCGTTGTTTGGGGCTTCCAACCAATCTATTGGCATGCATGAATTTGATGATTGTGTCCAACAAGCTGAATTGTTCGATATTCATGCTCATGGTTTGCAATACACTTGGAGCCAAAAGCCTAAGAGTGGAGTGGGTCTTCTCAAAAAGATTGATAGAATCATGGGTAATGTCACTTTTATTGATCAATTTCCTAAAGCTTTTGCTATGTTCCATCCGTTTCGTGTGTCTGACCATACGCCTTGTATTCTAAGAATGATGAGCTCATATGGAAATCGGCCAAGACCTTTTAAATTCCCGAACTTCATTGTGAGAAAACCTGAATTTAAGGAGTCCGTGAAACATGAGTGGATGAAAACAGTGGAGGGGGTTACTATGCTTTCAGTTGTGAAGAAAATGAGGAATTTGAAACCTAGTTTGAGGAAGATCCTTTTTAACCAAGGTAATTTACATGACAAGGTGAATGAGTTGAGGAAAACTTTGGATGATCTTCATATGCAGGTGGATCGGAACCCGTTGGATGTTCGGCTTCGACAAATGGAGACTCAATGTCTTCAAGAGTTTCAATCAGCTGCTTATGATGAAGAATGTTTTTTAAAACAGAAATCTAAAGTCGAGTGGCTTCGCGCGGGAGACTCGAATACAAGGTATTTTCATAATACTGTGAAAGCTAGAAATGCTAGAACCAAAATATATAGTAGCACGGATCTTATGGGAGTTCGACATGAAGGTGATGAGGTAGCTGATGTTTTGGTCTCGAATTATACTGAATTTTTGGGGATGGATGTCCTGGTTGATACGGTTAACTTGGACAACCTCTTCATTAATGTGCTGAGTAGTGAGGTTGCGGCTCAAATGGTGTGTCAGGTTACTCGGGAGGAGATCAAGACTGCTATGTTCAGTATTGGAGAGGACAAGGCCCCGGGGCCCGATGGGTACACGTCGGCCTATTTTAAGCATGCATGGGATATTGTTGGTAATGAAGTGACGGATGCGGTGTTACAATTTTTTGAGAACGGTAAGCTTCTAAATCAGGTTAACCACACTATTCTTGCTTTGATTCCGAAAAAAGATGTCCCGTATTCAGTTTTAGATTAGAGGCCGATTTCATGTTGCAATGTTCTCTATAAATGCATAAGTAAGATGATCACGGATCGCCTAAAAGGAAGTTTGGGATCTCTTGTTAGTATCAACCAATCAGCTTTTGTGCTGGGTCGGAAGATATCTGATAATATCCTTCTCACACAGGAATTAATGCATAATTATCACCTTAATAGGGGTCCGGCTAGATGTGCGTTCAAAATTGACATTCAGAAAGCCTATGATACTGTTAATTGGTCATTCTTGAAAGATATATTGATACGATTTGGGTTTCATCATAAAATGGTTGGGTGGATTATGACATGTGTTTCAACAGTTTCTTACTCGTTGAGCATTAATGGTAATCTTCATGGCTATTTTAGAGGCAAACGCGGGCTACGGCAGGGTGATCCAATGTCTCCCTATTTATTCACGTTAATTATGGAGGTTCTCTCGCTTTTGCTCCAACAGGCAGCTAGTACATCCTATAAATATCATGCTCATTGTGCCAAGCAAAAAATAATTAATGTTTCGTTTGCTGATGACTTATTTATCTTTGTTCATGGAGATGTTGTTTCGGTTAAGAAGGTTAAGGAGGCTCTTGAGACGTTTACCAACATTTCTAGATTGGCTCCCAGTCCAGCGAAAAGCACAGTCTTTTTCTGTAATGTTCCTCAGTCGATTAGACAGGAAATTCTTGCTGTTATGCCATTCCAGGAGGGTGTATTTCCGGTCCGTTATCTGGGGGTTCCGCTCATTTCTTCGAGCCTTCTTTTTAAAGATTGTAAGGTCCTCATTGATCGAATGGATAAGAAGATTGCTAACTGGATGACAAAGTCATTATCGTTTGCTGGTCGGTTGCAACTTATAAACTCGGTTCTCTCGTCTATGCATATCTATTGGGCTTTAGTTTTCATTATTCCTTCTCGGGTTATCACTGAGCTTGAGAAAAGAATTCGTAGATTGTTGTGGAATACGGGTTCGGAGGGTAGAATCCGTGCTAAAGTTGCTTGGAAAGAGGTGTGTTTGCCTAAAGAAGAAGGTGGTTTGGGTATTCAAAGTATAACCGATGTTAATAACTCGCTAATGGCTAAGCATGTTTGGAGTATTATAACTAAACGGGAGTCTATTTGGGTGAACTGGATTCACGAGTACAAGCTAAAAGGAAGAAGCTTTTGGGAGGTTCAATGTCGGGGAAGCATGAGCTGGGGATGGCGGAAAATTTTGTCTATTCGAAGTATTATGCGGCCTCACATATGGTCTTTGATCAAAAGTGGTTTGCAAATAAATGCTTGGAGTGATAATTGGTGCTCTATGAGTCCTCTTAGCTCGTTTATCACAACAAGATCAATTGCTAATGCGGGTTTCAGTTTAAAGTCTTCGGTTGCGGATGTTCTTGATGCGAATGGGCATTGGAGATGGCCCCAAGCTTGGTTTGATTTATTTCCGGTTTTAATAAATATTCAAACGCCTCGGCTGGTTGATAACGCTCCTGATCGACTAACTTGGAAATCTTTGGATGGGAAGCTTGGAGATTTTGATTCGGCTCAAGTATGGAATACGATTCAGAATAGGGATAATCAAGCGACCTGGGCAAACATGGTTTGGTTCTCTCAATGTGTTCCTCGCCACTCTTTTCATATGTGGCTGGTGTTCAGGAATAAATTGAAGACGCAGGATAGGTTGGCGGTTTGGGACGCAGGAAGTGCAACGAATCTTAATCTTATGTGTTGCCCGTTGTGCAAATATGATCGTGATAACCGAGACCATTTGTTTTTTCAATGTGCGTTTGCGAATCAAGTTTGGACTAATGTGAAATGTATGGTGAACTTGGAGAGCGTAGACAATACATGGCAATCATTAATGGTATGGGTTGAACAACATTCTAAATCTGAGAAAGTTGATGATATTGTGTGTAAATTGGTGTAGCTGCGACTACTTATTATTTATGGCAAGAGCGGAACAGTCGGCTTTTCAGTCCTAATCAATTGATCGTGTTACAAGTCACTGAGAAGATCAAAAGATCGGTTCGATTAAGACTAATGGGGTTCAAGTTTCGAGTGGTTGCCGTATGGGAGCGCGAAATAAAGGGAGATAGGCGATTTTGGCGACTTTGGGGAACCCTAGACGATCGTTCGTATCATTCATCCCGATTGAACTTGGTTAGTTTCTAAAGATTTCGATTCAATCTTAATCGTTTCTTTAGGTTCAAATCAATTGAAGTCGGCAACTTTCAAGTGTATTCGAACTAGGGTTTTGTCGGCGCTGAGTTACTGGATTGCAATCGTTCGGCAATTCATCAGAACACGGTGCTGATTAATCTCTTTGGTTAGTGGCGATTCAGATTAGGGTTTCGTGACGGCGCTGTCTTTCTGGCTTGTGACGAATCTGGTTAAGTTTTTGGCAGTCAATATTCAGCAACAATTCAGGCTAGGGGGCCGCTAATCGGTCAAAGTGTAATCGATTTAGGGCTGTTATTGTCGGTGCTGATTTTTGGTTTGATAACGATTCAGACTAGGGTTTTACGGCTGATTACTAATCTGATTAGGGTTTATGGATGATCTTAGCGGATCTGGTGGAAATCAGCAGGAAGGTCGTGCGACTCCGAGGGCATCGTTTGAAGAAATTGCAGCAAGGTTTAACATAATTGATGAATTGGAAAAGAAGTCAGTTCCAATTGAAGCTGAAAACTTGCGGTCAGCAACGAGGATTTCTGATTGGGAAGGGATTAAGCAAGCTACTAAGATTTATGCGCAAAAATTAGAATCCAATGTTGCTGCATTGGCAGGTCATGGGAATTCGCATACTTCAGCGATGACGGAACCAGTACCATTATCGTTTGCTAAAGTTGTTAACAATACTACGGAGAAGGTGAAGGTAAATTTCAGATCTCTTGTTAGCCCTGTTACGCATGAGGGTTGTGATGTGGTTCTTTCTCGTGAGTCGGTTAGAGCTGTTCAAGTAAAATTAGCAAACACTCTGTATGGTTACTTCCTGGGGGACAGAGTTGCATATCCGGTTGTGGAATATTTCGTGAAGAACCAGTGGAAGAGATATGGATTACAGAAATCAATGATGAATGCTAATGGGTTCTTTTTCTTTCAGTTCGCGGATGAAGCTGGTATGTTGAATGTTCTTAAAGAGGGACCTTGGATTATCCGATCTCAGCCTATGTTTTTGCATATTTGGTCTCCTACTTCTAAGTTAGAAAAGAAGGAAGTAAAGAAGTTGCAAGTGTGGGTTAAAATCCATGATGTTCCGATTGCTGCGTATACGGAGGATGGATTGAGTATGATTGCTACGGCTATTGGTGAGCCTAAGATGTTGGACTCGTATACTTCATCCATGTGCACGGAAAATTGGGGAAGGAGTAGTTACGCGAGAGCGTTAGTAGAAATTTCAGCTGAAAATGGGTTTAAGGAGGAGATAGTTATTGCAGTTCCAGAGTTGGAAGGGGAAGGCTTTTGTAAAGTGAGTTTGTCGGTAGAATATGAATGGAGTCCTCTTAGGTGTGCTCATTGTAAGGTGTTTGGTCATTCTGATGATTTTTGCCCGAGACAGCCTAGGAGGGCTCCTAAGGAGCCGGTTACTGGTCAGAACAAACAAGGGGGAAGCAGTACCCGAAAACAAATGAAGCAGCCGGTTGTAGACAAAGAGGGTTTTACGGATGTGGAGCGAAAAAAAGCGGCTAGGAAATCAGGTTTTCCTGTGAATAAGCAGAAGCAAAAATTTGAATACCGTCCGATTGGTTCCAAGCCGAGTGGTGGGGCTTCTACCTCGGGTCCGACATCTAGTGTCAAGACGCACAACCCGTTTGATGTTCTTTCGGATAGGGGTAAGAATGTGGGTAAAAATGGTGAATTTCAACATGACCAGCAGGTTTCGGATGACGAGGAGGTTATTGGTACTTATAACGAAACTAATGAATTTATGACTTCCGGGATGTCGAAGGCAGGGGCAAGCAACTCGTCCACGAAGTTCTTCAATGGATAGAGTGTTGTTGGTTCGTGTCAAGGGGCTGCTGGTCTGTGGCAGTTTTATTTTTGATGATGGAGGATAATCTCTTGCTCTGTTTTGTTTGTCGTGTCTACTAGATGTTTTTTCCATAATGTGTAGTAGACTAGGTTATGTGGGGTCATAGGTTTTATGGTTTTGTTTTTGCTTGGCTAACATATATGGGGCATGTCCTGTATATGAACTAGTGTGGAACTCATCCTCACTACTTGTACTTATTTGGGATTGTTTTAATAGAATCACCGGGGTAACCCTTTACCCAAAAAAAGTTTCGAGTGGATTCTGCTAGGAGGAGGCTTTAGAACCTGGAAGATTGATGATAGCAAGGATAATGAAGCTGATCCGGGCTAGAAGTTTAATTGTCTTGGTTTAATTTTTTTTTTGGGTAAAGGGTTATCCCGGTGAATTTTACAAAAGAATCAAAGAACAGGGTGCGACAAAAAGTTTGACACACACTACTAGACTTGACAACCCAAGCCTAGGCAACACAAAAGACACAACCCAACAAACAGCCAAATATCAAAACAAACAACCCGACATAACTACAAACCGAAACACACTAGACAAGTAGCTCTAGCCATTAACCCGGGTCATCCTCCATGATCTTCCATCTTTCCAAGAGCTTCCTATGGCTAATATCTCCGCCAACCTTGAACCCCATTATCCGAAGCCGCACCATATCAAGAATCAGTTGTGCCACCGTCTCTTCCCTCCTTTGCAGGTTTGAAAACAGTCGGTTATTCCGTTCTTGCCATATGAAGTAAGTAGAAGCCGCTACAACAAGCTTACACACAATATGCTCCAGCTTCTTTGAGTTCGCGTGCTGCTCTATCCATGCCATTATAGAACTCCACGTATCATTAACATTCCCCATATCGACCCTTTTGTTAACTATGTTCCAAATCTTAGCCGAAAAAGAGCATTGAAAGAAGAGGTGATCTCTAGAATCGCGACCATACTTGCATAGGGGGCAACACATAAGGATCAAATTAGTCTCACTACCCGCTTCCCACACCTGCAATCTATCTTGAGTTTTCAGCTTGTTTTTTATAACCAACCAAAGATGAAACGAGTGTCTTGGTATACATTGGCCATACCACACCATGTTTACCCATGCCACCTTGTTTTCCCTTACCCGCAAGCTATTCCATGCATCCCAAGAGGTAAAGTGAACAATTTTTCCTTCTAAGTTTTTCCATCCAAACCTATCATCCGAGTCTGGAACGATCGCAGGGACTGTGACATTTATTAGAACCGGAAATAAATCCAACCATGCCTGCGGCCACCTCCAATTCCCATTACCATCTATAAGTTCAGCAACTGTAGTCTTCAAATTAAACCCTTCCCGAGCTATCATTCTAGGAGTAATGAAATAGCGAATAGGACTGCACGAACACCAATTATCACTCCAAGCATTTGTCTGTGAACCATTACCGATAGACTTCCAAATATAAGGGCGAACTAGACTTCGGATGGATAATATCTTCCGCCAACTCCAAGTCAAATTACCTCGGCTTTGAATCTCCCAAAAATTCCGGCCTTTCAACTTGTAAGAATGGATCCGTTGGACCCACAGAGATTCTCTATTGGTGATAATACTCCAAATATGCGACGTCATGAGGGCTTTGTTCACATCCGATATACTACGGATTCCAAGACCGCCTTCTTCCTTCGGCTTACAAATATCTTTCCATGCAACTTTAGACCGTATATTCCTTGAATTACCCGTTTTCCATAGAAACCTTCTCATTCTCTTTTCCAGATCCTTAACAATACGCATAGGCAAGATAAAGACCGACGCCCAATACGTATACATCGCTGCAAGAACGGAGTTAAGAAGCTGCAATCTACCCGCAAAAGATAAAGTTTTAGACATCCAGTTATCTACCTTTCTCTCCATTCGCTCCACCAGAATTCTACAGTCTCTAAAAGAGAGCTTAGTGGAAATTAGGGGAACTCCAAGATAACGAACCGGTAGAGAGCCCTCACGAAACGGCAATAAGCTCAGAATGTCAGCTTTAACATTGCATGGAACATTACAGAAGAATATCGTACTCTTCGGCAAACTCGGGACCAGACCCGAGACACTAGTAAATTTATCCAAGACATTTCGAACAAGCTGAACCGACCCCATGTCACCATTAACGAAAACAAACAGATCATCCGCAAACGAAACATTGATTATCTTTTGTTTAGCGCAGTGCATATGAAATCTGAACGCATTATTAAGAGCCATTTTCTGAAACATAAGAGATAATACCTCCATAACTAATGTAAATAAGTATGGAGACATTGGATCTCCTTGTCTTAGCCCCCGTTTCCCTCTAAAATAACCATGCAGCTCGCCATTAATGCTAACCGAATACGAGACCGTTGTGACACAAGCCATTATCCATGAAATCATTTTTTGATGAAACCCAAAACGGTTTAGAATTTCTTCCAAAAATGACCAACTTACAGTATCATATGCTTTCTGAATATCAATCTTCAAAGCACATCTTGGAGGGCCTCGATCAACGTGATAATTATGCATAAGTTCCTGAGTAAGAAGAATATTATCAGATATCTTCCTCCCCGGAACAAACGCAGACTGGTTGATGTTTACAAGAAGACCCAAACTCCCTTTAAGGCGATCAGTGATTATTTTGCTGATACACTTATATAACACATTGCAGCACGATATCGGCCGGTAATCAAGCACCGTAATTGGAGTATCAATCTTAGGCACCAAAGCTAGGATCGTATGGTTGATTTGTTTAAGAATTTGACCATTACTAAAGAAATCAAGCACTGCCTTAGTAACCTCATCGCCCACAACATCCCAAGACTTCTTAAAGAAAGCTGAAGTGTATCCATCTGGACCCGGAGCCTTATTCTCACCTATACTGAACATCGCCTGTTTGACTTCATCCTCCGTTACCTGTCTGACCATACTTTCAGCCACATTCGTTTGCAAAACATTGACAAAAATATCAGCATCATCCACATTAACAACATGATCTTCTGTGCCCATGAAAACCGAGTAATGAGTGAGCAAAGCCGTTTTTTTTGGGTAAAGGGTTACCCCGGTTAATTTTATAAATCACCAAACCAAATAAGAACAGGGTGTGCCAAGACATTGACACACACTACTAGTCAAGACAAACCAAGACTAGAACATCCAAGGAAAAACAACCATCGACAAAACAAACAACCAGGAAGATAAAAACAAAGCCCGACAACTAAGCCTCTATCAACAGAAGACCCGAACCAAACACACTCTAGCCCGGATCACAATCCAAGTTCTTCATCGAAATCTGCCAAGTATCCAATACGTTACGGTGCTTCCGGTCACTCCCAAGCTTGAACCCCATAATCCTCAATCTAACCGTAGAGATGATGACATGTGAAAGCATATCCGGTGTGCGTTGGATACTAGAAAACAAGCGGCTATTCCTCTCCTGCCATACGTAGTATGTAGTAGCCGCAATAAGGATCTTCCCAACAATCCGGTCAAGCGTTCGTGCGGTTGCATTTTGAACCATCCACTGCATAACCGAGGACCATGTGTTATTGACACTCTCCATGTTGACCATTTTCCTTACTGAATCCTAAACTTTCGTAGCAAAGGGGCATTGAAAGAACAGGTGGTCTCTAGAATCTCGATCATGGTAACAAAGAGGACAACACATAAGAATCAGATTAGTAGCACTACCCGCTTCCCAAGTAGCCATCCTGTCTTGTGTCTTTAGCTTATTATTCATCACTAACCACAAATGGAAAGAATGCCGAGGAATGCATTGGCTAAACCAGATAGAGTCAACCCAATCAACCCTATCACCCCTATGTCGCAAAGTATTCCAAACCTCCCACGACCGAAAATGACAAAGGTTCCCTTCCAGATCTTTCCAACTACATCGATCAGCCATTTCAACTAGCGGATGCGGAGAAGGAATATTTATAAGAACCGGAAAGATATCAAACCAAGCTTGAGGCCATTTCCATTGGCCGGTATCATCAATAATATCCGCAACCGTCGACCGAAGATTTAAACCCGCATTGGCAATTGCCCGAGGAGAGATGAATGATCTTAGAGGACTACAAGAACACCAGTTATCACTCCAAGCATTCGTTTGCCGACCGCTTAGGATAGACATCCAAACATAAGGCCTTATGCGATCACGAATAGCAAGTATATGTCTCCATCCCCAGCTTACACTACCCCGTTTCGTCACCTCCCAAAAGTTCGTACCTTTCAATTTGTAGGAATGGATCCATTGTATCCAAAGAGAAGGACGATTAGTAATAATACTCCAAACATGGCCAGCCAGTAATGCAATATTGACATCCTTAATGCTGCGAACACCCGGACCCCCTTCGTCTTTCGGCAAGCAAACATTTGACCAAGCAACTTTAGAACGAGCGTTACCCTGAGAACCACCATTCCAAAGAAAACGACGCATAGACTTTTCAAGCTCTTTAACAATACGAACCGGAAGCATAAAGACAGAAGCCCAATAAGTATACATAGAACCCAGAACTGAATTAATCAGTTGAAGTCTACCTGCAAAGGATAAGGATCGAGACATCCAATTGTCAATTCGATGTTTAACTCTCTCAATCAGGATTTTACAATCCCTATAAGCAAGACGGGTTGAAATCAGCGGGACTCCAAGGTAGCGAACCGGAAGGGAACCCTCCTGAAAAGGCATCAACCCTAGAATTTGCGTTTTCACCTGGTTAGGAACATTACAAAAGAAAATCGTACTCTTTGGAGCACTAGGAACCAAACCCGAAATCTTTGTAAAGCAACCCAAAGCATCCCTTAAAACTTTAACCGAAGACCTATCCCCATGAGCAAAAACGAATAAATCATCCGCGAATGAAACATTTATAATTCTTTGCTTAGCACATAGAGAGTGGAATTTAAACGACGCATGAGTTCTCGCTGCATGTTGAAGACCAAACCTCATTAAAACAGTTTCCAGGAAAGACCAGTTAACTGTATCGTATGCCTTCTGAATATCAATTTTCAAAGCACATCTAGAGGGACCTCTATTGGTGTGATAGTTGTGCATAAGCTCTTGCGTGAGGAGAATGTTATCGGAAATCTTACGACCCGGAACAAAAGCCGATTGGTTTATGCTAACCAAGCTCTCCAACTTGCCTTTAATTCTTTCCGTGATGATTTTGCTGATGCATTTGAATAGCACATTACAACAAGAAATCGGCCTATAATCAAGAACCGAGTTAGGGGCGTCCTTTTTAGGAACCAAAGCAATGATTGTGTGATTAATCTGTTTAAGCAATTGACCATTATCAAAGAAGGTAAGAACTGCGTCTGTAACCTCCTCACCCACAGTATCCCAAGCATGTTTAAAGAACGCTGACGTGAACCCATCAGGCCCCGGAGCCTTGTTTTCCCCAATGCTAAACATCGCCTTTTTAACTTCCTCTCTGGTCACCGGGCGAACCATATGACTAGCAGCATCACTAGAGAGAGTATTAACAAACAAGTTATCAATATCAAGCTGGTCTACCTGGTCCGAAGTACCCAAAAAATTCGTGTAATGATTAACAAAAACAGCAGGGATATCATCACCCTCAAACTGGTTACCATGAGCATCTTTGATACACGAAATTTTACTTCTCGCGTTTCTACTCTTCACACACTTATGGAAATATGACGTATTAGCATCACCCGCACTAAGCCAATCAGCCTTAGCTTTCTGCTTAAGAAAGCATTCCTCATCATAAGTCGCGACTTGAAAATCACGAAGGCACGAAGATTGCAACTCACGCAAGCAAGAATCCGACAGGTTAGCATCGATTTGCTGCTGAAGATGATCAAGTTGTTTCCGAAGAGAAGACACACGTTCATGAAGGTTACCCTGATTATGAAGAATCTTGCGAAAAACTGTCTTGAGGTTCTTCATTTTCGTGACCACCGAAAACATGGTATGACCCGTTACACTATTAGACCACTCCTGAAAAACAGCTGGCATAAACTCCGGTTTTGATGTTATAAAGTTCGGGAATTTAAAAGGTCTCGGCTTAGGACGGAGAGCCGAAGACGATTTAAACACACAAGGAGTATGATCCGAAATGCGAGGAGGATGAAAGAAAGCAAACCCGTCCGGAAATAAAGAGAGGAGATGAACATTACCCATGATACGATCAAGCTTCTTCAAGACACCAATACCCTCTCTCGGCTTTTGATTCCAGGTGAAATGCATACCATGACAAGGAATATCTAGAATCTCCAACTGCTTGACACATTCATAGAAATCCCTCATGCCAATAGATAGACTAGAAGAACCCGAAGAACAATCATCTAGGCTAAGAGCCACATTAAAATCACCAAGAATTAACCACGGCTTATCTCGAGCCAAACTGTTATGCTTGGAAAGATCCTCCCATAGCACACGCCTAGCTTGGCAAGAATTTTCAGCATAAACAAAGGAGCAAAGGACCACTTTCCTGTCAGCCTTAAATTGGATCTGAGTGTGGATAACTTGGTCCGATTGGGAAAGAACCATTAAGTCCACATCATCCGCATTCCATCCAAGAATTATACGAGTACCTCTAGCACACAAACCCCCATTAGACGTCCAACTCCAAGAACGAAAAACTTTGTTACAAATTCTGTCTAAATTATTCACATGGACATGAGATTCCAAAACCGCACAAACACTAAGCTGATTTTCAGAAATAAGAACCCGAACCTCGTTTTGTTTCAGGGGACGATTCAAACCCCTAATGTTCCATGCAGCTATACTACCCATTTAAACCCGTCAAACAGGGAGTGCTTGCCCCCTCAGCGTTTTTCCCCACAGACTTGCTCGACATAAAGCTAGCCATTTCCGTTTGAACTCTGTCAACAACTTCCTCTTCCTGAAAAGAACCATTTTTATTACCAACGTTTGCCTATGGACCTGAATCATAATGTTTCTCAATGTCAACCACACGAACATCCCCCTCCGTACTATTAAGAGCTTCAAACGAGTTCCTGATCTCCACACTACCTCGGTTAGCATTGTTAGGTTTGTCATGTTTAGTATCCGAAGAACTGGCACCCACATTAGCTACCTTTGGTTTATAAATGAACTTTTGTTTCTGCTTCTTTGGCATCACTCCTACTCTAGCCGTTTTCCTTTTATCAGTAACAAAGCCATCCTCATCCACCACAACTTGCTTATCTTTCTTATTGTTCACATTTTTAGGACATGACTGATCATTGTGCCCAAAAACACAACAACCCGAACATCTTTGAGGCTTCCATTCATATTCTACTTTGATTCTTTCAGTAACATATCCCTCCTCATCAAGCTTGGGAATAGCAACCGTAACACACTCCTTAATATCAGAATCCGCGTTAATTTCAATTAAAGCCCTGGCAAAACTACTCCGACCCCAGTGATCTGAACACATATCAGCAGTATAACCATCAAGCCGCTTGGGGGACCCTAGTTTAGACGCTAACAAGCTCAACCCGTCATCCGTATACACCGCAAGGGGAACATTATGCAACTTAACCCAAACTGGAACTGTCTTAATACCCTCTTTTCTAAGGCTGACCGACGGAGTCCAAACATTCAAGAACAAAGGCATTTTCCGAATCAACCACGGCCCATTTTCTAACACTTTAGTCATACCCTCCTTAGTGTCAAACTTAAAGAAAAAAAATCCTTCCGAATTCATCATAAGTTTAGAAAACCCATGCCTAGCCCAAACATTCTTAGCATAGTATTCCACTACCGGAAAAGGAAGGCGATTACCCAAAAAATAACCATACAAAACATTTTCAAACTTATCCTGAACTTTCCGAATTACCTCACGAGGAATGACTACATCCGCATCTTGACATGTTTCAGTCGCTTCCATCCACCTGAAGTTAACTTCCCTCTTGTTGTGAACAGTATTCTTGACCTTGTCCGCATACGAGTTAAGACTTGACCTAAAGATATTCGTATCTTCCCTACGGTCCACGTTACTCCCCTCAGCATGAACAGGAACAGTAATCTTTTCTAATTCATCAATAACATTGATCACATTCATATCACATTCAATAACAGTAATCTTTTCTAATTCACACTTTGCATAGTTCACATGCATAACAGAGTTAAATCAGAACCATATTATAGTTAATTCACGCAACGTGGTTATCATGCGGAGTTAATCATATTTAACATACATAGCATATTTAACAGCGTTAGTGGCCTAGCAAAGTAACCTTCATATCTTAACAGATTCCACATGTTATAACATACACTCATAGCTTCATTTTAAATCAACACACAAGTCGGACAGGGCCTTGCCCTTCTTAAAACTCGGACAAGTGTGTGTGTGTGTGTGTGGGGGGGGGGGGTTTCCCCTGTTAAAGGTCAGACAAGAGTCCCTAGGCCAAAAGTCGGACCATGGGGGTGGGTTTAAAGCTCGGATCATGGGGTTTAGGGATTAAAAGTCGGACAAAAGGGGGCAAGGGTCACAAAGTCGGACCCCCTTAAATGTTTAAAGATCGGACAAGGGTTTGGGGGGCCAAAACTCGGACAACAACAACATTACAAAAACTCGGACCACTCTAATGATCACTAAAGGTCGGACCATTCATACAAGCAAAACTCGGACCTTCATACATTGTACAAAGGTCGGACCAATCAAAAGATTTCAAAAGTCGGACCCCTTGATCCTTACAAAAGTCGGACAAAGCTTTCTTTGATATCAATAAAGTTCGGACATGTTATATTTTAAAGAACTCGGACAAGCATGTTATATAAACATCGGATCAGTTACAACTTCCAAAAATTCGGACCATAATGCATATGAAACTCGGATCAAGCACAACTCATGAAACTCAGACAATAATCAATCACACATACGAACATTCCATTTCATTGCGATTTTGTCAGTTACGTTTTCATATTATCACGACTAAGAACCCTAATTACATTGCATTCTGTCTAGCAGCAATTCAATTATCAATTCAATCATTCTAACATGTCTTGTGTCTTAACATCAGGCAATTGATCATACACTAATCAACATTATTTCTAAATCATCAGAACTCAACCAAAAACCACAGAACTATCATATGAAAGCTAGGGTTTTCATGAACACATAATCAAGAGTAAAAACAACAATCAAACATTAACAATTTACCTTGGATTGAGTCTAACTAGATTGCAAGATTAAGATTGATGCAGGAGACTTGTGCTTGTGATGAAAATGATGATGATTGCCAGGGATTCGGAGAATAACAGTACGTGCTTTGGTTTTTGTGTAATGATTAGTGAAAAAGGGATTAGGGTTAAGTATCACTAAGATTTCACTAATTGTTCTCTATATCCTCAAGTATTAACTTTTACACAAGTACACCATCTCACAACAATTTCACAGTTTCACCACCAAGTTTATGCATTTAACAAATTTATCACAATTAACACATAACCATGCACAATCACACAATACACTTCATTGTATCAAAACGTATACAATTCCATAGCAACTAATTGTGCAAATAATTAACTACACAAACAATGAACGTGCAATAAATGCGAAATAGGAATCTTGGAAATTCGAGTTGTCCCCTTGAAAAATGATAGGCTGTTATGGAAGGATGGGAATGATCTTAATGGGTTTTCATCTTTCGGGGTTTGGCACTCGTTGCGACACAAAGAGCCGGAAGTGAATTGGTGTAGTATCGTGTGGTTCGGCCAGTGTATTCCGAGGCACGCTTTCATGATGTGGTTGATCATGAAAGGTAAACTCCTTACGCAGGATAAAATTCTGCAATGGGATCTGTCTCGTAGAAAAAACATGAACATGATGTGCTGTTTATTGTGCTTTGAGGATTTCGATTCTCACCCTCACCTGTTCTTTGAATGCAAGTACTCTTCTCAGGTGTGGACTCAAATTCGAGATCGAGGAGGGATGAATTCGGTTTGCCCGAGATGGTCGGAGATTGTTAATTGGCTTTGTGCTCGAACTCATCATAAGAGGGCTGATACTTATGTTGCTAAGCTTCTCGTTGCAGCTACTGCATACAATATTTGGCAAGAGAGGAACGCAAGGTTGTTTAAAAATCAATTAAGACCTCCGGAGACTGTTACCGATATTATTATAAAAACAGTGCGATACAAGTTGACGGGAGCAAAACTGAAGGATACCATGAGGGTGCGGAAGATTCTTGAAGAATGGGAGATCCACGTGCATAAAGACGGCGACGATGGGGGCTGATTAGATGCTATGTTGTGTTGGTCGGTTGTTTCTAGAGTTTTAGTCTAGTTGTCATTCCTTTACTTGGTTGTTTGTTTTGTGTTTTTGGTTTTCGGGTTTACTTTCATGGGGCATGTCTCATGATTGTACTAGTGTAGACTCACTACACTACTTGTGTTTTTTTGGTTGTGAATATATAGAATCACCGGGGTAACCCTTTACCCAAAAAAAAAAGAAATTCGAGTTGTCACATTTTACAATTTGATTTCATGAAACAAATGTTTTGGAGTTAAGAATCATGGCTACGAGATTTTATAAATCATATCCAAGTTGATTTGAGTTGGTTAATTATGTCGCAATACTATACTTTTCAAAACAAGGTTTTTAAATAAGTATTGCAACATGTAAAACGAGCCATGAATCTGACACTCACATAAAACCTATGTACTCGCCGGCATTTTTATGCTGACGTATTTTCACATGTGTTTCAGGTACCATAGTTGATGATGATTGATGATGATATTTGTGTACGCTCACATAGGAATGGACGAGGCCTTAGTGACTTAATGACAATGAAAGACTATTTGTTTATGTTTTGTTTCAAACGAGTTAACGTCAACCCGCGCGTTGCGGCGGGAAATTGATTTTGAATGTTTTTTAATCTCACTTGATATCTTCAAACCAAAATTAAGAACATAATCTTTGAACACCATTAAGTCAGAGCAATAAATTAAAAAAATTACAATCAAGAAAAGAAAATTGAAATAGAGGAACAAAGAAACTATCTATGGCAAGAAAAAGTATAACAAAAAAAAAATCAAATCTTGTTTAAGCAAAACGCATCGAAGATAATTTTAGAACTGCTTGTTCGAAGTCAGAAATTTTAATGGTAAAATAATGGGTTAGACGCGCAGTTGGCATGTCAAACCTTAGTAGTGAAGGGATGCCAAATGTAAAAAGGCAATGGTGCATTAGAAATAACACAAAATGGGATATGATTTTTACTTTCTTTATGAATAGATATGCTTTAAAGTGAACTAATTTCATGATCAAATTCAAATATAATATTTTTTTTGGGTAAAGGGGTTTATCCCGGTGAATTTTATTATATAAAGAACAAAGAATCACGCGAGTATGCCAGAGTAGCACACTAGACCTAGACTTGGCATACCAAGACTAGCGAGAACCAACAAAACCAGAAACAACATCCACAGCTAAGCAACATAAAACAGCCATCGAAAGCAACCAGAAGCCGAAACAATGGCAACAAACAAAAGCAAAATAAATTACAAAAACTCTAGCCCGGGTCGATGCTTAATGTCTTCACTTGAAACTTCCACCGTTCCAACAATAACGGGTTCTTGGTTCCTCGTCCAGCCTTGAATGTCATCAACTTCAAGCGAACCGTCTGAAGAACAATGTTTGCAATCATAGATGTCGTACGCTGTTTTGGAGAGAAAAGCATGTTGTTTCAATCTTGCCAGATAAAATAGGTCGAAGCTGCCACAACCATTTTACTCACTAAGGTTTCAGGCGACTTACTTGTGGGTTGTTGTGAGAACCATGTCATAATAGATTCCCAGTTAGCATCAACTGAATCCATATAAGCCATACCCTTAACCATATTCCAGATTTTCAACCCATAGGAGCACTGAAAAAATAGATGATCACAAGAGTCCTTACCATTCCAGCAAAGCGGACAACACATGAGATTCAGGTTGGTTGCACTTCCCGCATCCCAGATACCCATACGGACATGGGTTTTTAGCTTATTTTTTATGACTAACCACATGTGGAATGAATGTCTAGGGATACATTGACTGAACCACACCAAATCGACCCAACCGACCTCATCTCCACGCGACTGGACGTTCTCCCATACCTCGCTAGCACTGAAATCCTTTTGCTTGTGTTGTCTATCTTTCCAAATAAGCTTGTCTGGTACATTGGGGTTAAGATTCGCTGGCGATAGATTGATCAATACTGGAAACAAATCGTGCCACGCAATCAGCCACTTCCACCCATTTTGGTAATCTATGATTTCTGAAACAGTAGTTTGCATGCTAAAGCCCGCCCCATATATCTGTCTCGGAGTAATAAAGTCTCGCAGAGGGCTATGATGACACCAGTTATCATTCCATGCATTTGTTTTCCGACCGTCACCTATCAAATACCAAATAAAAGGACGAATGGATGATCGAATGTTTAGGATTTTCCTCCATCCCCAACTCATGTTGCCACGGTATGGAATATCCAAAAAATTTCTTCCTTTAATCCTGTAAGAATGGATCCATTTCACCCAAAGGGATTCCCGTTTAAG
The DNA here is from genome assembly GCF_002127325.2 of Helianthus annuus. Classification (NCBI taxonomy): domain Eukaryota; kingdom Viridiplantae; phylum Streptophyta; class Magnoliopsida; order Asterales; family Asteraceae; genus Helianthus; species Helianthus annuus. Next base: position 82,414,894 of record NC_035442.2, read on the forward strand.
CAAAATGCTCCAAACATGAGTTTTTTTTTTTTTTTTTTTGGGTAAAGGGTTACCCCGGTTAAATTTCATTCATCAACCAATAAAAAACAAGTGAGGAATATAGTACACCTCAATTCTCTAGAATGACATGCCATTGCTAGAGTACACACAAATGAACACAAAGAAATAAAAAACATATCACGCAACTGCACAACCACGTCACAGTATGACAAAACCCGAACCCACACGGCCCTAAACAATCATTCTCCCAAGAATCAGCCACAATCGTCTTGATCCATCAATAATTCACGAGGAAGCCGCCTATCGTTCAACACTTGGGAAATGTTTCGTTCTTTTAAACTTCATTGTGTGCAATTTCATTCTGATCGTCATTAGAATTACCTCTATCAGCTGATTTGCACTCCTTTTCTTCGACGAGAACAGTCTGTTATTCCGCTCTTGCCAAATCAAATACGCCGACGCCGCCACCACTAACTTCCCAATAATGTGAATGGCCCGTTTAGACTCCGCATGGTGCAGAAGATAATCCATAATTTCCTCCCATTTTTCCCCTATTGTTTGCATGCCCGCCTTCTTCCAAACTCCATACCATATTTGAGATGCATATTCGCACTCAAAAAATAGATGATCGTGCGAGTCCGGCCCCGATACACATAACGAACAACACATTAGGTTATAGTTAGCATTACCCGAAGATCGCCATTTGCGCATAATATCTTGAGTTTTCAGCTTCTTGCAAACTATCAGCCACATGAGAAAAGCGTGTCTAGGGATTGCTTGTGGAAACCACACTACAGTCTCCCAATTAACCTTATCTTGACTCTGCCGAATATCGTTCCACACTCCATAAGTGCTGTATTCCATGTCTTTACCATCTCTAGTTCTCCAAATGACCCTGTCTTGTACATGAGGCACTAACGTAACATTAGAAAGCTGGTGCAAAACGGGAAATCTATTCACCCATGAGATCGGCCAAATCCACTCGCCATTATGATTCAAATTGGCGACTCTTTCCCCCATATCATAACCTGCATTTGCTATCATTCTAGGAGTAATAAAGAGATTCAAAGGACCTACGGTATCCCATGTATCGAACCATACTCGAGTATTACCTCCATTACCCAGCTTAATCCAAATGTGGCTGCGAATGATTGATCTCATTTGAAGCATCTTCCGCCAACCCCAAGTAATGTTATTCCGAACCGGCAAATCCCAAAAGCTTCTATCCCGAATACGATACGAGTGCACCCATTTAACCCATAATGATTCCCTATGCGTCAAAAGACTCCAAATATGAGCAACCATTAGCGCGTTATTCATATCTGAGATTTTCCGTATACCCAAACCACCTTCTCCCTTCGGCAAACACACCCGACTCCACTTAACCTTCGCCTTACCCTTTATGTTATTACCTTGGGCCCAAAGAAATCGTCGCATTTTGTCTTCGAGTTCGTGAATAATTCTTTTTGGTAAAATAAAGACAGAGGACCAGTTACTGATCTAACGAGCTGGAGCCGCCCCGCGAAAGACAAACTTTTAGCTTTCCAATCCGTAATACGAGACTCCAAATTATCCACAAGTTTCTTACAATCAGAATAAATCAATCTGGATGAGATTAGGGGAACACCAAGATACCTGACCGGAAGGGTACCTTCATCAAACTGCATGATATTTCGAATTTGATCCTTAACATGGTTCGGAACACCTCCAAAAAAGACAGTGCTCTTTGTCATGCTAGGGACCAATCCCGACATATCCTTGAACAAATTCAACGACTCTAGAATAACTGCTGCAGAAGGAGGATCACCGCGAGCAAATAAGAATAAGTCATCTGCAAAACATAAGTTTATGATCCTTTGCTCATCACATTTATGGTGAAATTTAAAGTCGGCTGTATCATCAACTCGTTTATGGAGGAGCAACGTGAGGACCTCCATTACCAGTGTGAAGAGATAGGGAGACATAGGATCCCCCTGACGAAGACCTCGCTTCCCCTTAAAATATCCATGCAGGTTACCGTTTATGGATAACGAAAATGTAGTAGAGGTAACACAAGCCATAACCCAATCGATCATCTTATTGTGAAAACCAAAACCATGTAAAATGGTATCCAGGAAACCCCAATCAACAGTATCATAAGCCTTTTGAATGTCAACTTTAAACGCACATCTCGGAGGACCATGACTGTGATGATAGTTATGCATTAGCTCCTGGGTTAGAAGGATATTATCTGAAATCTTCCTAGCCGGAATAAACGCTGACTGGTTAATATTGACAATATCTCCTAAACCCTCTTTTATACGAGTCGTGATAATCTTACTTATACACTTGTACAGCGTATTGCAGCAAGATATAGGCCTATAATCTGTAACTGAAGCCGGAGTCGTTACCTTCGGAATAAGGGAGATTACCGTATGATTTAGCTGATTTAGAAGCTTTCCATTCTGAAAAAATTCTTTCACCGCTAAACAGACATCTTTCCCCACAACATCCCATGCTTTTTTAAAAAACACCGAGGTATAACCATCCGGACCAGGAGCCTTGTTCCCCGCGATTGAGAACATAGCATGTTTTATTTCGTCATCTGTCACTTCACGGACCATATTATTAGATTTCACCTGAGTTAATTTATTCCGAAAGATGTCCATATCCAGCCTACATACGACCTGACCCGCATTCCCAAAACATTTCGAGTAATGATTGACCAAAGCTAGAGCCGCTGCCCCCCCCCCCCCCTTCATGCACATTCCCATCCGTATCACGAATCAAAAAAATTCGGCTTCAGTGGTTTTTGGCTTTCACAACGTTATGAAAATATTTGGTATTAGAATCCCCAAGCGTTAACCAATCAACTTTGGATTTTTGTTGTAAAAAGACAGCTTCATCATGAATAGCATCTTTATAATTCTTTAGAAGAATACTATGCTTAGCTAACACATCACCATTTGCCGGATCTTGATCCATAACAAGCTGACACTCATCCAGATCCTTCCTAGCCTTCTTAACATTCTCATGCAGATTCCCTTGTTGGAAGAAAAGTTTTCGTAACGGAGTTTTAAGTAACTTAAGCTTCATAACAACCTGGTACATACGAAACCCTGTAATCTCTTTTCCCCAGATCTGATTAATTGCTTCCAGAAAACCATGCTTTTCAGCAAGTAGATTAACAAATTTAAACGGTCTTGGTTTGTCTCTTGCCACAGTTGGCAACTTTAATATGCAAGGGGCGTGGTCAGAAATCCGAAAAGGGTGAAAATAAGCTCCAGCGTTCGGGAATTCAGCAACCAGATTAATATTGCACATAATTCGATCCAATTTTTTAAAAATAATACCTCCTCTATGCTGGCTATTCGACCATGTGTAATGTAACCCCGTGCTATTAACATCAAACACATCGATGGAATTAACACACTCTCTAAATTCACGGGTTCCAATGCTATAGCTGGAAGAACCTGCACTCGAGTCATCATGAGATAGAGAAGCATTGAAGTCTCCCATAATTACCCACGACTTGTCCTTCATAATAGAGTTGTGCGCACACAAGTTGTTCCACAATTCCCTTCGAAATCTATAGTTGTTATCCGCATAAACAAACGAACAAAATAAGGATTTCCTATCACGTTTAAACATTACTTGGGTATGAACTACCTGATCTGTTTGCGATAAGACCATAACATCAGCCATATTCGGGTCCCACCCAAGCATAATCCGAGTACCCTTTAAACAACAACTAGCATTTGAGTTCCACATCCACGAGCTAAAGACTTTTTAACAAACCTTTGTAACATTCGCCGTGTCCACATGGGTCTCCATAATAGCACACACCTGAACATGATTATCCACAACAACCTGACGAACCTCCTTCTGTTTGAGGGAGCGGTTCAACCCCCTAATATTCCAAGAAGCGACACTATCCATTAATACCCATTGAACCGGGTGTGCTTGCACCCTCAGAATTGTTTGCGATCTTGTTCTCCATAAACTTTGGAATATCAGCCAAAAGATTATCAACATCGGTCTCATCGGTTATCAACACCTCATCAGTGGTATGGCTCTTCCCTCTTGATTGAATTCTTGCTCGTAAATTGGCTCCTTCCCCTGTGTCATCATCCATATTACTAATATCCTCACTTAGTATGTCAAAAGGGTTAGAAGTTTCAATCTTTTTCTTATTCGGTCCTTCATTCCCCTGATTTGACTTTGGTTTTACCACGGGCCTATAAGTAAACTTTGGCTTCTGGTTCTTTACATTCACGCCCTGAGTGATCGGTTTTTTGTTCTCGAGACGGTCCCCTGAAATTCATCATTGTGCTTATTATTACCATCACTCCTAACCTGAACCGGATTCTTTGGACATGAACTGTCATTATGGCCGAACACACAACACGAAGAACATCTCATGGGTTCCCAATCATAATCCACTTTAACTTCCACTTTCGCATGACCCTTTCCCTCCAAGCTTGGGATAGCAACTGTGATACTTTTCTTCAGATCCTTATCCGCATGTATTTCAACCATGGCCCTTGCAAAACTGCTCCTCCCCCATGATTCCATACACATAGTCGCAGTGTAGGAATCTAACATTTTTGGTGTTCCAATCTTTGACACCAACAAGCTCAGCCTATCCTCTGTAAAAGCAGTCAAAGGAACATCGTGCATTTTAATCCAAACTGGAACAGTTTTAATATCCTGCTTCTCCACTATCACATTCGAAGACCATTCATCAAAATAATTGGCACATTCCTGATTGTCCACGGTCCGTCTTCCAAAAGCTTAGCCATCCCCTCTTTCGTTTTAAATTTAAAGAAAAAGAATCCCTTCACGTTCATCATTAGCCTTGAGAGGCCATACTTTACCCAGTTATTTTTAACAAAGTAGTCCACAACCGGATAGGCTAGTCTTTTCCCCAAAAAATAACCATACAACGTATTTTCATATCTATCATGCACCTGTTTTACTGACGAGATAGGAATCACAACATCAGCACCATCAACGGTTTCATTTGACTCCATTGCCCTGAAGTTTACTTTCACTGGTTCCTTGTTAGATTTCACAGCATTTGCGAAGGACATTGGTTGTTTAACATTACTTGTTGAAGAAGTTCCAATATCATGACTCTGCGCTAAATTTTGGGACGTAAAAAACGACACATTCTCATACCCATCTTCAGTCCGAGCATCATTTAAGTTACTCACCATACCAGATTTCACCAACGGATTCTCCACAGGTTTCGATATTTTCTCCAAACCATCTAAAATTGATGCATCAGATGTAGAGAACATCCCCCTTCTTGGAAGTTTCAGATTGCCTTCAATGTTCGTGACTCGGAGCCCTATTCCTTTTTTTTGACGACAAACCCGCAGACTCATTACCTGAACCGTCACTATTGTTTCCCATGCAGCCGCCACACGTGAACATGAGTTGTGAGAAGTGCTTTGTTCATATCATGAATTCTTCTAATACCCAAACCACCTTCCGCTTTAGGAAGACAAACATTTTTCCAAGCCACCTTAGAGTTAGCAGTCTTAACCAACCCACCACTCCATAAAAAGTTCCGCATCCTTTTTTCAATGTCACCGATAATACGAGCCGGGAGCATAAACACAGAAGCCCAGTAGATGTGCATAGCCGATATGACAGACTGAATCAGTTGAAGCCTTCCCGCAAAGGAGAGCGACTTGTTCATCCAATGCTCAATCTTTTTTTCCACCCTGTCCACTAGAATTCTACAATCCTTATACATAAGTTTAGTAGAAATTAGCGGAACCCCCAAATATCTAACCGGAAGCTCTCCTTCTTGAAACAGTAAAAGAGAGCGGATTTCCTGTTTCACTACAGAAGGAACATTGCTAAAAAACATCGTGCTTTTAGATAAATTTGGAGTTAAACCTGATATTCTAGTGAACAAATCCAACGTATCCCTCATCACTTTAACCGAAACCATATCAGGGTTGACAAAGAGGAACAGATCATCAGCGAAAGACACATTAATAATCTTCTGTTGCTTGCACTTATCATGGTATCTGAAATGTATTCTTGTATAAATCATGTATTCTTGTATAAATCATGTATTCTTGTATGTATCATGTATTCACTGTATAAATCACGTATTCTTGTATGTATCATGTTTTCATGTATAAATCATGTTTTCTTGTATGTATCATGTTGTTAATGGGTTGCAAGGCCATTAACATGTGACACGACATAGGAAGTCACGAAACCTTAGGCATTTTCTAGTTGGCATATTCTGAGACACAAAAGCACTGCTTGGTACTCGTTCTCACCAAGAGTGAGGCTGCCCGACACCCGTTAGAACTAACCTTTTGTTGTGCGGTCTAGGTATATTGTTGACTAATGGTGCTTATGTACCCTATTCGTGACACGATTTCTCGTATTATTCCTCGTAACGCATCATACTCGGTACTCGTTCTCACCAAGTGCGTTTCTTGTATTCTTATATCTCATCACACTTGGTACTCGTTCTCACCAAGTGTGCTTCTTGTATCATTTCTCAATTCTTGTATCTCTTTGTACTTGTATTTTCTCGTAGTTTAGAAAACTAGAATTCATGTGTATGCATATTTCGAAAAATACGCTTGTTTGAAAAACCGGTATAAAACATAAGCTTTTTGTGAACCATTAAGCTTTTCGTAAACCATTTGTGTCAGTGTAAAACTTGCTTGTAAAATGGTTTAGAAATATGTAATTCTTGTATGCTTTGCAAAAAGTGCATGTCTTTCCACCCCGAAAACATTTAGAAAAATGTGAAACTGTAAAATGGTGGGGTTATGAACTCACCTGAATATTCCTGTGCAAAGCTAGCTAAATACGACTTCGCGATGTCGTTTCCAAGACGAGACTTGCTAGCGTGCATTCTACAATATTCCTAACACGGAATATCTTATAAGTTTCTAATTAATGCGGTAACAAATCTACATGTTACCGAGCTCTACCGAATCGTTAGTCGAACGATTTGACGGTACGTTGTTAACTTAATGAAAACGATTAAGTTAAACTTTATCGCCCCGAGAAGTTTTACGTGTATATAAAGAAATGTTCGTATGAAAGTAATATATAATACACTTGTATTATATATATATATATATATATATATATATATGTTTGCCGAAATATACGTATATGCCGTTCCGGCGTTTGAAATAAATATAAAAAGTTATATTTATTTTATAGAAGTATCATCGAGTCGTTCGATGTTGAAATAAATAGTTACTCTATTTTTGTAAAGGAGCACGAGTCGCTTGAAGTTTAATATTAAACTATATTTATTTTCATAAAAGAATTCGTATTGTTTAATAAACATACAAACTATATTTATTTTTGTAAAACGAATTCATGTTGTTTGACATTTGAAATATATGTATAAACTATATTCGTTTTATAAATCGAATTCGTGTTGTACGATATCTGAAATAAATATAAAAACTATATTTATTTTATAAGACGAAATCGTGTCGCGTGATATTTGAGATAAATATATGTACTATATTTATTTATAAATGGATTCGAGGTCGTTTGAAATAAATATAATAATAACTATATCTATTTTTGTTGTCTAAATAATTTCCGTATCGTTGTTCTCGTAAGTTGCAAGGTTTTTTTTTTTTTTTTTTTTGGGTAAAGGGTTACCCCGGTGAATTTTATAAAACACAATAAGCACAATAGTGCAACTGAAGTGTTACACCCCCTCTAGACTTGACATGCCAAGACTAGAGAAAAAGAAAACAACCAAAAACAACCAAACAACCAAACAACGACTAAACAGACACAGCCCGACCCAGCCTAAACAACCCATAACAAACACGCAAAAACTAACTAGCCAGGATCAATATCCAAGTTACTGCTAGGAATGTTCCACTTCCGAAGGAAACTTCTATTCGCAAATCCCTGTTTAAATTTGAAGGTCATGAGCCGCATACGAACAGTTTTAATGATTTCCTGAGATAAGACAATTGCTGTACGTTGATTCCGAGTGAAAAGCCTAGAGTTCCGTTCTTGCCACACGAAGTAGGAAGCCGCTGCAACCACCAATCTGCTCACAACATTGACTGGTTGACTAGTAGAGTTTTGATCCATCCAATTCATTATATCATCCCAACGGTAATTAACATCGCCCATATTCGCCAATTCCCTAATGCCAACCCAAACCTCCTTAGAATACGAACATTCAAAAAATAGGTGATCCCTCGAGTCCCGGTCATGATGACATAAAGGGCAACACATGAGATTCAGGTTTGTAGCACTACCCGCCTCCCAAATGGACATTCTATCCTGAGTTTTCAACTTATTTCTAATGACCATCCACAAATGAAACGAGTGCCTTGGGATGCATTGTTTAAACCAAACCATATGTATCCATGAAACGACATTCTCGCGATACCGAATATTGTTCCAGACCTCCCACGAAGAGAAGTGACATGATTTTCCTTCAGAATTAATCCAAATCAGCCGATCCTGCATGTCATGAAGAACCGGAACATGTAGATTGATTAGAACTGGGAAAAGATCATACCAAGCAACCGGCCACCTCCAATTGCCACTAGAGTCAACCATATCCGCTACAGAAGATTGCAGGTTGAAACCTGCATTTGCAATGGTTCTTGGACTAATATGAGCACGCAGAGTTCAAGCACTGCACCAAGTATCACTCCAAACATTTGTATTAGCACCATTACCGATAGACTTCCACAAAAACGGACGGATTAAGTCACGCAAAGCAAGGATTTTCCGCCACCCCCATGCCATACGACCACGACAAGGAATCTCCCAAAAACTTCTCCCTTTGAGCTTATGGATATGAATCCATTGCACCCAAAGAGAGTTTCTGTTCACTAAGATACTCCAAATATGATTCGAGACAAGAGCTTTGTTAACATCAGCAATGCATCGAACTCCTAACCCCCCTTCGTTCTTAGGAAGACAAACTATCTTCCAAGCAACCTTGGCCTTAACATTCAGCTGATTCTTACCAGACCATAAAAAAGCACGCATACGCCTTTCAAGATCCGTCACAATTTTAGCTGGCAATAAGAAAACTGTGGCCCAATAGATGTGCATAGCAGAAAGAACCGAGTTCACTAGCTGCAATCTACCTGCAAAGGAAAAAGATCTTGTCATCCAGTTATCAATCTTCTTGTCCATTCTATCAACCAGAATTTTACAATCCTTATAAGAAAGTTTAGACGATATTAAAGGAACTCCCAGGTAGCGAACAGGCAGCGAACCCTCTCGAAACGGCAAAACATGAAGAATTTCCTGCTTAACCGATTGAGGAACATTGCCAAAAAACACCGTGCACTTCGGAATACTGGGGACAAGACCCGAAAGGTTCGAAAACTGCTGGTAAGTTGCAAGTTGCTGTCGAAAGTTATACTCTTGTTTTTACTTTTATAAAAAGCGTTTGTAGTTGATCGGCTATATTTTGATATTAAAACGCGAACCGTTTTACGGATTTTTCTCGAAAAACGGACAGAGTTTTCTCTGTTTTTGGACGCCCCCGACAACTAAGTGTCGATTTATTTTTCAAAATTCAACAACAATTCAATATAGTTTCGTTAAAATGACAAAACATAAATAAATCACTAAACGTATAACGATGGTTCGAGCTCGGTTTGCGTATATCTAACAATCTAAAAATAACGTACTAATAATTTGCTCCGTTTAAACTTTACCAGGCCTTACTTTGACTGGGTTTGACTTCAGTTGATCGACTGTTGACCCGAGTTGACTCGGGTGTTGACCGAGTCAACCGGGTTTGACCCGAAACGCAGCTGAGTTGACTCGAACCCAACTGAGTTGCGAAACCCAAAACATGATTGGCGTGAACCGGACCACCGTGCACCGAGCTGACCTGAGTTGACTCGTGTGCTGACCGAGTCAACCAGGTTTGACTTGTTGACCATGACTCGAACCCGATGTCTGGACCCGAACCATAACGGTAACGCCGCCACCACCGCCTTCCATTTTAAAAAAAAATTCTAACGTTAGTCATGGAGTTGAAGTCAACGATCTGAAACAACATTGAACGAACCGGATGTATCTACATTCTGAAAGAAATCTTGGGATCTATGGGTTTAGTAAAAAAAAGAACATACATGAATAAAGCTGCTCACCGGTGCTTCGTCAGGGTTCAGATCACCCAATCTGGCTCGTTGCCGGAACCGGTCACCGGAGCATCCAAACCCAACTGAACCGTGTCTCGAACTTTTAGAACCGCGGCTGACACGAACCAAAACCATCATCTTCATCGCTGAGCGTCATCATCATCGGAAAACCGTCGGTCAGAAACAAAGACCGTCGGTTAATTGAACCGACCAGACCCTGCTGTCGACCATCGGTTCGAGACACCGACTGCTGGTCCGAGACACCTACCGCCGCTCACCACCACCACCGGTCCTCTCTCCCCCCTCGTCGTCTCTCTCTCTCTCTCTCTCTCTTCCTGATCTCTCGGTCGCCGTTGCTTGTCGGCTCTTGTGTTTGCTGAACTTGAAATAGAGTGAGTGGAGGTGTCTGCTTGTTGCCTGAATGTGTATTAGAGAGAGAGAGGAAGGCTTTTGTTCTATTTGTGTGTGTGAGTGTTTGTTTCTTGTGTATAATCGAGAGACAGAAAGAGAGTATGTGAGTTTTGGTTTTGATTTCTTTTGTGGGTATAGTTGTGTGGATGCAGACAAATGAAAATGATAGGTCCTTTATATAGAAATTTGAGGGTTAAGGTTTCTTTTGTGTATTTTTATTACATTCAGGTCATCTATTTTACCCTTTGAATCAAAATCTTTTGAAGAGATTTGTCGAGATTTTGGATATGTCGTAAGGATTTTGCAAGATATTACAAGATTTCATCGAGATCTTGTATGTTATGTGCAGGTTTTAGGCTTGTGGGTTTTGGGCTTGGGCCCAGGGCCCACAAGCCCATCTCACGTGTAAGTGGCCCGTAATTCCTACGAGACCTGATATCGCGACCCATACTCCATAAGCATAAAGTATTCGTGTAACCCATCCATATTTGTCGGCGTCGTCAGTATTTCGTACGGTATCGGTTCGTTGTCGCTTGATATTCAGCAGATTTCCTGTAAATCTCCACACACGCACTGTATATTCGAATAAACGTTTCTGGGCACTCCAAGGGCCTGGCTAAGTTAATTAGTGTCGTAAACACTATTTAATGTCGCGTAAATCGCCTGTAAATTACGTAATTAAGGGCGTAAATTACCGGTTGTCACAAGTCTTACAGGTGAATATACCACAGATGATATCTGTAAGGGATTAGATGCGAAACCGTGAGATCTCAGGTCAGAACTTCCGTTCAGCAGAGAGATGACGGTTCGACCTTCGGTGTGTCCCCTTTAGAGGATCTTTTTTACAACAGCAATGATTATCAATTTTATTGTTTCATCATTTTTGCTGAGGGCGGCGCTATGTTTCAAGCAATGCGAAAAGTATTATACGGGGACTAGGTCATTGCTTCCGCAAAATCAGAAGTCCCGGGATAGTACCCCAGATATCACTGAGTATAAAGACCTAGTATCTCAGAAAGAGAGACCTTTCAAACAAGATTTCGGGGGTTACCCATATATCCTAGAGATGTTCCCCACGAGATAAGTAAAGTATTGATATTTAGGTTTATATCTCAAAAACAATCTACTAAGCGTGTAAAAATCTACTGGCATATCATCACTGAGAATGTTTATCACATTTTAACATTACATTTCTTTAGCGTACTGTGATTGTCTACTGATGTACAATCATTTCCTCTTTTTACACAACAACTCTTTTCGAATTTTATCATGCTTTTGGCATTTTCAAATTTTCTAATGTTTTTGGATTTTCTGACAAATTCTTACTCCCCTAAAATGTAAAACCATTTAAAGAAAATTTGACAAACCGATGTAGATAGCTTTGTCTCGCCATCCATTTTCTGCTAACTGTGAACCATATTGCACGAAAAGCAGCAAATATTGTTTTCAATTTTTAGGGTTTTTGAAATATTGTTTATTTATGTACAGAAATCGATAAACTCCCTGTTCAACCAAACCAGGGTTCAGCAGCCTTCTCCTCCTGTGCCAGGCTGCTCATCAATTCTCTTCCTTGACAATCAAACTTCATGAGCACCTGCACATTCACAAAAACTCAATTACTTGAACAATTTAGCCCAGGTCTGTTGGACCTTAGGCATTTCAACACAATATTCATTCAATGATGGAAAGTCTTTATCATCTCGTACAAAAACTTTTTCATTTTTGACTTCAACCTTTTCATCATTCACATTAGTCACTTCGTTCTTAATCACCCAGTTCTGTCCTTTTGAAGCACTTCTTTTGTAAAATCGTGACTCGTTTTGATTATTTTGACTTTGAATAACAACTTTTGGTTTCCAAAATTGATTTGGCTTTGTCATATCAACTGATGTTTGCCAACTTTGTGTTGTTCTGAATCTGGGTGTGTGAGAATTCTGACTTTGTCTTGAATCAGACCTAGTCTGTTTTGGTTTCCAAGTTTGATTCGAAGCAAACTTGTTTGTGTTATACCTCCAAGTTTGTTTTGAATCAAATTTGGTAGACTTTTGTCTCACATCTTCAGACTTCTGTTTTTCAACATCAACAGGCTTTGTGTTTGGACACTTGCGTGCAACATGTCCAATTTGATCACATTGAAAACACGTTTTCTTTGAAACATCTTTAGCCTGTTGTTGTTCTTTTTCTGAGCATAGAACTCTTCATTAGACTGAAGTCTAAATTGGAGTTCTTTCTCTTCTTCCGAACTTTTCCCATGAACAAAATTCGTTTTCTTTTGAACATTCTGTTTTTCAAAGCTTTTATTTTTATTCTGTTTCCTTTTATAACCCAACCCTGCTTTCATATTCTTCTTTTTGTAACCGGATTTGTTATAAAAAGTTTTCTTGCTCTTCCCAGCAAATTTTGAAATTTCTGATTTTTCAATTTTAACCATCTTAAAAACTTTATCAATCTTTTCTGAAATCACATTTTGAATCGGGAATACAATATCTAAGAATAATTTGTCCGATCCAATCATGGTATAAACCAATCCTTTTGAATCATCATTCACAACTTTCTCAGATTTTGAATGTTTGAGATAACCATCATGAAAATTTCCCTCATTTTCATCATGTGATTCAGACTTACCTTTGGTTGACTCATCTTTCAAAACGCTTTCAACAACCTTACTTACCACCTCTGAATCATCAGCTTCATCAAATTTGGCGTAAGTCACATCGATACTTTCAGGTAATTGGTCAACTATGTTCAGACCTTTTGCCACATTTTCCTCATCATAAAAAGTATAATTGTTTCTCAATGGTGGTGGTACCTGATGATATTCTGAACCAATACCTTTTTTATTCTTGTCAGTATCTTTGTCATCTAGTGTGATGTTGAAAATGCGTTCGAGAATGTATGAAGAGTTATGATAACTTTGAAGTTTTGTAACAATCTTTTCTTTTTCAACCAGAACTTGTTTAAGATTAGCAACTTCATCAACACACTTGTTTAATTCAAGTTGCTTTTCTTTGAACTTTCTCTCATACAGTTCTTTGGTTGTTAAAGTTTCAGACAGTCTTTCATCAAAACATTTAACTTGTCTCTTCAAAGTATCATAAGCTTCTTGTACTCTCTGACTTGACCATTTCAAATTATCGTACTCTTTTTAAAAATCTTGAAACTTATTATCTTTTTCAACACAACCAACACATTTTGCTGTACACATTTCTCTTAAAATCTCATTTTCTTTTTCAAAATCATGACACTTCTGTGTCAGCTTTTCAACCTTTTGTTTCAAAATTTCTTCTTTTTCAATCATTTCTTTACATTTTATTTTGAAAACTTTTTCAAGTTTATTTATTTCATTATCTTTTGTTTTTTATGATGTCATCTTTTTCAGTACAAGCTTTACACATTTCTATGCAATTCCTGCACTTGTTTTCATTGTTATCAACATCTTCAACATTCGATAGATCAGAAGATTCACTTACCTCAGTCTCTTTTAGCACCGGTTTTTCTGTCTGATCTTCCTCTTTCTTTTCTTCTGCTTCTACTTTCTGTTCTTCTTCAATCTTCTGCTCTTCTTCAGCAGCAAGCTTTGCAGTAATCTTCACTTCTTCACCATCTTTTTCAACTCTTCTTCTTTTCTATTCTTCATTTCTACCACCTTTGGTAGACTCTCTTCACACACTTCCTTTATCTTGCTCTCCAAATCCGGCAAATATTCTTTATCAGATAACCTTCTTGTGTTAAAAGTAGCCTGACTTGGAAGCAATTTTGTTACAGCTTCAAAATCCACTTTTGATGGGTCAACAACTGGATTACCCCGTGGATCCATGTAACATTCTAATTCATCATTCCATCTTTTTGCTCTCTGGGCTTCTTTGAATGGTTCTCAGAATTTCTCGCTTTCCCATCTTGCGTAATCAATTTTCCACCATCTGTCATGATCAACATTAGCTACAAATGCATATCCAACAGCATCTTCTTCAGGGAGATCTTGACTCCAGTCATAGCCTTCATCGTCATGAATAACTGCCAGAGCTCTTGATTTTTCTTCAGGCTGCTTCAATCTAGGAGGTTCAGATTTGTTCTGATGATAAATTGCTTTCTTGTAATAATCTTCCTTGAATGGATTTTCAGAATCATCAGCATAATCATTTCTGCACTCGCGTTTAAAGTGACCTTTCTGTTTACATTTGAAACATGTCACCTTTGATTTGTCAAAACCCAACTTGGTAGAAGGTCCACCAATAGACTTCCTTCCAGTTATCTCCATAAAACGCTGTGCCCTCCTCACTGCACTGGCCATACACCACCTTATGTCGATCAGTTCCATCTCTTCAGGATCTATTTGATCGTAGTCTTCTTTTGTTAGATTGGTGTTGCCTATCTTGCCTGCCACAAGACTTTCATACGATTCAAGGACTGAAGCTAGAAAAACCATCTGCTGCTTAACAGATTCTTCGCTGAAATTTTGACTATTCTTCAAGTCTACAGTGATGTTGCATTGAAATAAATTCTTTGAAGCAGTTTTACTTGAAGTTGTTGAAGAAGATCCACTGTGAAACCCACTATGAAGACTTTCATTCTTTACTGAGTTTGAACTTTCTGCAGAAAACGCTGTTCTTGGAGACCCAGCCTGTGGTAGATTTCCTCTGTAGTACAGCTCCACATTCTGCTGATGAGCTGGGTTGTTGACTTTAGATCTCTTTATCTCCAACTCGTGACTTTCAAGTCTTTCGATCAGCAAATCCACTGTTAACTCTTCAGACTTGATTGTGTTTTTCAACATTAAGGCAAAGTATTCCCAATCTTGATCATTTGGTAATGAGTCAAACAATTTATCAATCAGCTCCTCTTGAGTGTATGTGATTTTGTGTCTGGCCAGCTCCATCTTCAGATGTCCAAATCTCTCGATCATTTTACAAACAGATTCATTCTTCATACAGCCAAATAGATCAAATTCTTTACGTAACAGTTTCTTTTTGTTTTTTACAATCTCATTAGTTCCTACACATTTTCTCTCTAAAGCTTCCCATAGACTCTTCGATGTTTTCTCTTGTTCAAGTAGCGAAATAATGTCTTCTCTCACTGACTGTTTTATCAATGTAATCATTTTGTTTTCTGCAACAATATTTTTAACATCTATTTCGGTGAACTCTTTTTCGTTTAATAACTCTCCTCCCTCTTTTACCGATTCTGTATATCCATATTTTAATTTTAACCAACTTTTAGGAGCAAAAGCTTTTACCCAACTCTCAAACCGATTTTTCCACCAGTTATAATCTTCAATCTTCATTAGCTTCGGTGCTTTCTGTTGGCTTCCATACATGTTATCATACTTCAAATTCTCTGAAATCTCCTTCAAATAATTTCTTATTTTGGATCTTCTATCCGATAATTCTGAAGTGAAAGCGTTGTAAAACGTGTTATAAAATTCTTCACCGTTGCTCGACATCTTCAAATTTTGTCTTGAATTTGCACTTTGTAAATCTTGAATTGCCTTGAATCGCCTGCAAGCAAACAAACAAACGATCAGTTGATTTATACTTAATTTCGTTGATTTATAAAATTTACCGGGGTATCCCTTTACCCAAAAAAAAAAACAAACGATCAGTTTAAAAATATCAATCAACTAAATTGGACGGGAGGTTGATCGATCGGGCAGTATGCTGGTCGATCGGACAGATTGCTGTTCGATCGGACGGGAAAGGTATTCGATCGGACGGGATCGCTGTCCGATTGGCTGGGATTATTGTCCGTTCGGTTGGGGTTGCTGTCCGATCGGCTGGCGCTTCGCGATAAAAATTATGTTGTTCGATCGGTTAGCTCAAATGACTTGAATAGAGTGAGTTGTCCGATCGGCTGACGCTACACTACCAATTAAATAATTCATGGAAGTTTCTTTTGACAAAAAAAATGAATTTCTTATTCTCACTACATGACCTCATATAAGCTAATAATTCTGTTCTTGTAACTTGTGCACCTCTAGCCATATATACTAGCCGCCACTTTTGATGGTTATATTTCCACCCACCATAAGTTTATAATAAACTGACACAACTGCACAAGTCTTTAACCATTATTGGACCAAATAGTTTAGTGGGTTTGACAATTATACAACACATACATATGATGAAACTTGGCTATGCACATAAAGTGAAGACAAAGCTAGCCGCCCAAGATATAACTGGACCAATTAAATCATTCAACCGACTTTGACCCTTCCTTATTATTAATTCCTACGGCCGCCACTTTTTGATGTGATGATTATGTAAGGTGCCATGACATATGTATTTTTTTTTTGATTGGACCACAATTGATCCGGCCACTAATTCAACTAATGAGCACACATTACATCAACAAAAAATTCGCTACTGACAATGCACATGAAATTACAACTACAATCATGATAGCAGTCAATACAGGATGCCAAGCAAACAATCAGCAATAATTTTGGTCAACCAATCATCTATCAATTAACAATACAATCATTCCACCAGATCGATTCATGCAACCTTATAAATTATCAAAACATTATGAGATCAAGATCATTAATAAATCTGCAGGTTATTCAATGACAGGCACACATGATCAATCATAACATCGGATTATAAAGATTCCCAACCAGCAAATCAATTTCAATCATAAACAACATCACATGGTAGTCGATCTACTCACAAGATGGAATTACTAACCAGATGACACGAGGCTAGTCATGGTTTCGAGGAATCTGGATATTGCCGTCACACACAGAGAAAGAGACTAGGGTTTCCTGGTTTCTAAAGTTGTGAAACCTAAGCTGTTTCACGTAATGATATACGAGACAGCATACTGGGCCCGAATTGGGCTTCGACGAGATACTGGGCCGGCGAAACGCCCGTTTCGTCGTGGTATGTTTGACGAAACAAGCTCTTGTTTCGTCGAGACAACTTATGGCGAATCACACATGTTTCGACAAGTTGTTAAATTCTTACATAATTTACAAGTATTCATGCAACCAAACACCTAACCATGCGAACATAACACGTTTCATCATATAGCACATAACATATCCGACAATCATAATACGTTCCATTAAAACACAACGCGTACAGTTACAAGTCAACCAAGTCAAACAACTAACAGTCAAAGTCAACGTGCAATAATTGCGAAAGTGAAAGTCGGAAACTCGAGTTGTCACATTATCCCCAACTTGAAAGAAATTTCGTCCCGAAATTTAGCATGCGGTTACTGAGGAAGCTAGGTAAGTTGTATCGTTTACTGGTTTTCCTGGGGTGTCACATCATCCCCCCGTTGATTTGGAATTTCGTCCCGAAATTCTGCAGCAGTAGCTTCAGCCTCAGTAGTGGTTGCACGGTTTTCGAATAACTGGGGATACTTGAGTTCCGTTTGATCTTCTCGTTCCCAGGTATACTCTGGGCCACGACGGGAGTTCCAACGAACTCGAATAAGAGGTATTCTAGTGTTCTTGAGGACCTTGACATCCCGGTCCGTGATTTCAACTGGTTCCTCGACGAACTGCAACCGCTCGTCGATAGTGAGTTCCTTAAAAGGAACTATGAGGGTCTCATTTGACAGGCACTTCTTCAGATTCGACACGTGGAATACGTTGTGAACTGCACCGAGTTCAGCTGGTAGGTTTAGTCTGTAGGCTACTTTACCTATTCTTTCAGTGATTTCGAATGGTCCAACATACCGTGGATTGAGTTTGCCTCGTTTACCAAATCGAACCACACCCTTCCAGGGTGAGACTTTAAGTAAAACCCGGTCCCCGACCTGAAATTCCAATGGCTTCCTACGCTTATCCGCGTAGCTTTTCTGACGGTCGCGAGCTGCCGCCAAGCGTTGTTGTCACACCCCCAAAATCCACCTGCGGAGTATCACCGCTTGGGAGCGTGACTGACCAGGATCAAGCCGCCAATCATATAGAACATGTAATCAATAAGTAAAAGTAATTGCCATTAAACCAAACCAAATCCATATGAAAGGTGTTTCAAAACACAAGTAAGTTATCACTGTTTAGCGGAAGCGTATAATTAAAACCCATCATAATAAAGTATCAAATGTCATAAGTGTTTAACTAAACAATCACGATCCAAGCCCACAACGACCAGCTCCTCCCTGTGCAAGCTCCATGTATCTAACGACCTGCAAGGCATGTAACAGAGGATCAACAACTAGTTGAGCGAGTTCACAGGAGGTAAGTGCGTAATAGTAAGTTCGTTGGTAACATGTGGCTCTATTGGGCCGATAGTACGTTCTATAGGTGGGGGCTTCCCTTGTTGTATAACCACTAGACTATTCGTAACCATAAGTGTTCTACATATCCCGAGAACAGTAACACGTACAAGTTTACGTAGGTTTTACGTAAGTAATCCTTCACAACCGAGGATAGGGGTTCGCGGGGGTTTACGTAGGTTTTACGTAAGTGCCTGACACAACCAAGGCAGTAGTGAGTATAAGTTCACGTAGGTTTTACGTGAGTGTCCTTCGCAACCTGAGGACAGTGAGCAATACAAGTATACGTAGGTTTTACGTATGTGTCCTGCACAACCGAGGACGATGGTATGGTAGTCTAGTAACAGTGTAAGTACAGTTCTATTCAATCTCAATCCATCAATCCCAATTCCCGTGCCCTGGGAATCCCATGCCTTAGTAAGAGTGTGAACTCACCTTGGTTTGCTCGGTATGTTATTGCTTCTAGGGTTAATTAAATGTCTAAGTTCGTTTCACACGACCTAGGATACATTGCACATGATTCGATGTAAGCGTTGCATTCAAGTAGGGTTTACAACTACTTAAAAATCCAAACAACAGTGATTTCGTGTGATATATGTTTACAGGTTTATGCGACATAGATTGCACACACATAAATCATCATACAGTAACATACGGTGACATACAATGCCATATCGTTCCACACAGTGACATACAGAGTTTTGAATCCAGTATTGAAAACATTATAAGTATCTCTGACTACAGTAGCATCAACAAAAGTCATCCTAAGTATCTTTGCAAAGAAATTCGGTAAAGGTTATTGTGCATAAGGTTGGACAAGGGCATCTAGTTTGAAACTCGGACTCATCATCCTCTCTTAAAAGTCGGACCTCCCCCTTTACATCATATAAAGGTCGGACACTCTTGCTCATGAAAAGGTCGGACTCCCTTGTCCTTCCAAAAGTCGGACAAGGTACCAACTTCACAAAAATCGGACTACCACCCCCCTTGAAACCTCGGACATCATGCACACCCCACAAAACTCGGACTAGGGGGTATCACAAGTTCGGACAAGAGTTTGGCCACAAACTCGGACCATAGAAGACATTCGGACAAGGCTTAAAGCCTCAAAACTCGGACCCCTATAGCATAATAAAGGTCGGACCTATCAACATGTAAAACTCGGATAGCATGTGATATGCATAAACATCGGACTTCATAACATACAAATAGAAGGTCGGACTTGATATACTGTATACAAAACTCGGGTAACATCCAGTAACAACCTCAGACATCTAACAACTATCATTCAAAGGTCGGACTAGATTTTAAGTTACAAACGTCGGACTTAATTAGCATCATTATACGAACAATCAATTCCTCATTGCAACAGTTACGTTTCTACAACAACAGTTACGTTTAGATGATCATTCCAAACCCTAATTCAATCATATCGACGGCAGAATCACAATCAATCGACCGATGCTTAACAACAACAATCATCACAAGAATAATCTATCGAGCATGCAACTAATCATCATCATAATCACAATTATCCAGAATCAAAAATCAAAATCACAGAATATTATATGAGGAACTAGGGTTTTCATGAACACATAATCAAGAATCACGAATTGATAAGAACCAAGCAATCAATAAACAATAATCATTTACCTTGTGTTGATTCTAGAGAAATGTGGAATCGAAAATGATGAATAGCTTGCCAATGATGATGGTGATGATTGCCAGAGAGAACCAAAGAAGTGAAAGTACGTGCTTGGATTTTAGTGTGGGGTTTAGTGAATGATTTAGGGTTAAGTATTACTAGGATTTCACTAATTGCCCTCTACATCCTCAAGTATTAGCTTTTACACAAGTACACCATCTCACAACAATTTCACAGTTTCACCACCAAGTTTATGCATTTAACAAATTTATCACAATTAACACATAACCATGCACAATCACACAATACACTGCATTGTATCAAACGTATACAATTCCATAGCAATTAATTGTGCAAATAATCAACTAAACAATACAAGAACGTGCAATAAATGCGAAATAGAAATCTTGGAAATTCGAGTTGTCACATTATCCCCAACTTAAAAGAAATTTCGTCCCGAAATTTAGCATGTGATTACTGAGGAAGCTAGGTAAGTTGTATCGTTTACTGGTTTTCTTGGGGTGTCACATCATCCCCCCGTTGATTTGGAATTTCGTCCCGAAATTCCGCAGTAGTAGCTTCAGTCTCAGTAGTGGTTGCATTGGTCCCGAATAACTGGGGGTACTTTTCTGTCATCTGGTCTTCGCGTTCCCAGGTGTACTCTGGGCCACGACGGGAGTTCCAACGAACTCGAACAAGAGGGATTCTCTTGTTTTTGAGGACCTTAACATCCCGGTCCGTGATTTCAACTGGCTCCTCGACGAACTGCAACCGCTCGTCGATAGTGAGTTCCTTAAAAGGAACTATGAGGGTCTCATCTGACAGGCACTTCTTCAGGTTCGACACGTGAAATACATTGTGAACTGCACCGAGTTCAGCTGGTAGGTTTAGTTTATAGGCCACTTTGCCTATTTTCTCAATGATCTCGAACGGTCCGACATACCGCGGATTTAGTTGCCTCGTTTACCAAATCGAACCACACCCTTCCAGGGTGAAACTTTGAGTAAAACCCGGTCCCCGACCTGAAATTCCAACGGCTTCCTACGCTTATCCGCGTATGCTTTCTGACGGTCGCTTGCTGCCGCCATGCGTTGTCGTATTTGTGCAATCTTTTCTGTGGTGTCCACTACAATCTCCGGACCCGTGATCTGACTATCCCCCACCTCTGCCCAACAGAGAGGTGACCGGCATTTACGTCCGTACAATGCCTCGAATGGAGTAGCTTGTATGCTGGTGTGATAACTGTTATTATACGAAAACTCCACCAAAGGGAGATGCTTTTCCCAGCCGTTGCCGAAATCAATAACACATGCCCGAAGCATGTCTTCAAGAGTCTGGATCGTTCGCTCAGACTGCCCATCCGTCTGAGGATGATATGCTGTGCTCATGTCTAACCGTGAGCCGAAAGATTTGTGCATCGCTTGCCATAGTTCTGATGTGAATCGTGCATCCCGATCCGAAATGATGGAGGTGGGCACCCCGTGCCTTGAAACAACTTCTTTAAGATAAATGTCTGCGAGAGTGGAGAACTTATCCGTTTCCTTTATAGCCAGGAAGTGTGCAGACTTGGTGAGTCGATCCACGATCACCCATATAGTGTCATTCCCACGCTGGGATCTGGGTAGGCATGTAACGAAATCCATGGAAATTTCTTCCCATTTCCATTGCGGTATCTTGGGTTGCTGAAGTAGGCCCGCTGGTTTCTGATACTCCACTTTGACTTTTGCACAAGTCAAACACTTGCCGACGTAAGTAGCGATGTGGGCTTTCATGCTAGGCCACCAATATGTTGTTTTGAGATCGTGGTACATTTTATCCGACCCTGGATGTATTGAGTAGCGAGACTTGTGTGCTTCATCCATCACAAGCTCTCGTAAACCGCCATAGAGTGGGACCCAAATACGCCCCGTTACATAATAGGCACCGTCTTCCTTTTGTTCCATTCGTTGCCTTGAGCCGCATAAGGCTTCAGCTTTGACGTTGTCGGGTTTCAATGCTTCGATCTGAGCAGTTCGTATCTGTGCAGGAAGACTGGACTGAATAGTGAGCTGCAAAGCTCGTACACGCCTAGGTAGAGTGTCTTTCCGACTGAGAGCGTCAGCCACAACATTGGCTTTGCCTGGATGGTATTTGATGGCGCATTCGTAATCATTAAGTAACTCGACCCATCGTCGTTGACGCATGTTCAATTTCTTCTGCTTAAAGATATGCTCGAGACTCTTGTGATCGGTGTAAATAGTGCACTTGGTACCGTACAGGTAGTGTCGCCATATCTTAAGCGCAAAAACAACAGCTCCCAGCTCTAAATCGTGCGTCGTGTAGTTCCGTTCATGAACTTTGAGTTGACGAGAAGCGTAGGCAATAACTTTATCCCGCTGCATCAATACACAACCAAGCCCCTGTATCGATGCGTCACAATAGACCACAAAATCATCCGTGCCATCTGGCAATGAGAGAATAGGTGCGCTGCATAGTCTATCCTTCAGGTACTGAAAAACAGTTTCCTGCGTATTACCCCAACGATAGGTAACACCTTTCTGTGTCAACATAGTAAGTGGCTGTGCGATCTTGGAAAAGTCTTTGATGAATCGTCTGTAGTATCCCGCCAAACCCATGAATTGGCGTATTTCTGTAGGTGTACGCGGTGCCGGCCAGTTCCTGATCGAATCTACCTTGGACGGATCGACATGAATCCCATCCCTGTTCACCACATGGCCTAAGAAGTGGACTTCACGAAGCCATAAGTCGCATTTTGAAAACTTGGCGTACAGTTGTTCCTTTCGAAGAAGTTCCAAGATAAGACATAAGTGCTGCTCGTGTTCCTCCTGACTCTTGGAGTAGATCAGAATGTCGTCGATGAAGACAATGACGAACTTGTCTAGATAGGGTTTGCACACCCTGTTCATAAGATCCATGAAGACTGCAGGCGCGTTCGTAAGCCCAAATGGCATGACTAGAAACTCGTAGTGACCGTAGCGAGTTCTGAATGCTGTCTTGGAGACGTCCTCATCCCGGACTCTCAACTGATGATAACCAGACCTTAGATCAATCTTGGAGTAGTAACTCGACCCTTGCAACTGGTCGAATAAATCGTCAATGCGTGGAAGTGGATAACGGTTCTTCACTGTGACCTTGTTCAGTTCGCGGTATGCACATCCTGAAAGTGCCATCCTTCTTTTTCACGAATAGTACTGGAGCTCCCCAAGGTGAAGAGCTTGGACGAATGAAGCCCTTATCCAAGAGCTCTTGTAGTTGCTTAGACAGTTCCTCCAGTTCAGTTGGAGCTAAACGATATGGTGCGCGGGCTATTGGTGCTGCTCCTGGAGCTAGTTCAACTTGGAATTCGACCTGACGATGAGGCGGTAGACCAGGTAAATCCTCTGGAAACACTTGAGGAAATTCGCGTACAGCTGGAATATCCTCTATTCTTTTCTCTCTCGTCGATGCATCTGTAACTAATGCCAGAATTGCAGTGTGCCCCTTTCATAAACATTTATGTGCCTTCAAGAAAGAAATGATGCCAACCACAGCACCACTCTTGTCGCCCTGAACTTCGAGAGTTTCCTTTCCCGCATGAGGAATACGAATGATCTTCTCCTTGCATAGGATCTCCGCCTGCTGCTTGGATAACCAATCCATGCCGATGACGATGTCGAAACTACCCAAAACTATTGGAATAAGATCAATCGAGAAGGTCTGACTCGCTAGAACGATGTTACAACCCTTGACTACATGCGTGGCTTCTACACTTTTACCATTTGCTAGTTCTACGACATGTTTGGTGTTTAGGGGTGCTGGTGTACGTTTTAACAATTTACTCATTTTCAAAGACATATAACTCGTATCCGCACCCGAATCAAACAAAACAGTAACATATATATCGTCGAGAAGAAACTTACCCATAACTACGTTGGGATCATTTCTGGCATCACCCTGCCCCAACACAAATGCACGACCCCTTGCTTCATTGCCGTTGTTGTTCCCACCATTATTGTTGTTGTTGCCATTTCCCTGATTGTTGTTATTGTTGTTGTTCTGGTTCCTGTTTAGCTGAGGACAATGCCTTTTGAAGTGCCCTTCTGCGCCACAATGAAAACATCCTTTTTTTTTTGGGTAAAGGGTTACCCCGGTGATTCTATTAAAATGCAACCGCAAATAAGTACAAGTAGTGAGGATGTGTTCCCCACTAGTTCATATATAGGACATGCCCCATATATGTATGACCCAGCAAAACAAAACAACTATAACACCCCGTAACCTAGCCTACTATACATCATGATCTAGTAGACAAAACAATGGAAAAAACAAAAACAAAATCCTCAACCGCCATCATCAAAAATAAAGTTGCCACAAACCGGCAACCCCTTCAAACGAACCAAAAGCAGCTTATCCTTTTGAGAATTTTGTGGAAGAGGTGCTTGCCCCTGCTTTCGAAGAGAACGGATGAGTACCCGATGTCATAAAAGCACTAGTTTCATTGTAGACCTCTTCGACCTCCTCTTCATCTGAATCCTGCCTGTCACTCGACTTTTTCTCCATCTTCTCTATACGACCCACAGTACTTCCTCCCTGTCCACCATCATCATCCTTAAGAGCATCAAAGGGGTTTGACGTTGATACCTGATTGTTCACCGGCTTCTTCAAGGACGAGATTGGTTTAGGGTTTACAACTGGTCTGTACACTACCTTAGGCTTTTGATTTTTCATGTGAAGACCTTGGTTAGTAGATTTCTTCTTCTTTGCACCCACAACCTGAAAATCATCAATTTTCTTACTAGACTCCCCACTCGAAACGACCTGAGGCCTCTTTGGACACGAGTTATCCTCATGACCAAACACGCAACAAGAAGAGCACCTTAAAGACTCCCAATCATATTCGATTTTCACCTCCACCATTGCGTGACCATTACCCCGTAAAGATGGGATTGCAACTGTAACACTCCTCTTTAACTCAGCCCCGGCTTGAATTTCAATGAGAGCTCTAGCATAACTGCTTCTTCCCCATGACTCAGCACACATTGTAGCAGTGTATGAATCTAGCATCTTAGGCACCCCTATCTTAGAAGCAAGCAAACTAAGACCGTCCTCAGTATATGCTGCTAACGGCACTTCATGCATCTTAACCCAAACAGGAATAGCCTTTATGTCTTCTTTTTCCAACTTGACAGAGGCCGACCACTCCTTCAAGATTACCGGAACATTTCTAATCAACCAAGGACCATCCTCCACCAATTTATCCATCCCTTCCTTTGTTTTGAATTTAAAGAAAAAGAACCCGTTTGCATTCATCATTAGTCTAGAGAGACCATATTTAACCCAGTTGTTCTTTGCAAAATAATCCACCACAGGAAAAGCCAGCCGTTTGCCCAGAAAATATCCATACAACATGTTAGCATACCTGTCTGAGACTTGCTTGACCGAAGACAATGGAATAACCACATCAGCACCATCAACCGACTCGCTAGATTCCATCATCCGAAAATTAACCTTTACCTTCTCCTTTTCGGTGTTCACAACGCTAGCAAAAGATAAAGGTTCCACAACCCCCGAAAATCTTGAGTTCGAGTTACCAGCCAATGTATTCAACACATTCACTCCATGAACACCCGTTATTGGCGAGAACGGTCTATCCAACTGAACCGGAGTAGTGACTTTAGTGAGTTCATCAATGATGTTGATACCACGTTTTGGCTTTATAGTATTCCCATCAACATCAAGAAGACGATCAGCAATTTCTTTAAACGACAGTGGCGGCTTACCACGAATTTGTTCATCCATTAAACCCTAATCTGAACAATCAGAAAGGGAGTGATGGCTGAATGTAGCCGCAGCAAACCTGAACGATTTGTAAAGTTTAAACAGCCGCACCAAACCTGAATGTAGCCGATTTGTAATGCTTAACCAGCCGCACCAGACCTGAAAGTAGCCGCAACAAACCCTACTTGCCGACGATTAAACAAGCAGCCTGAATAAACCCTAGAAACAATGAGTAATCGGCCGCAAAACCCTAATCGGATGAGTTAGCAGCCGCAAAACCCAATTCTGATTAGACGTTGATGACTTGTTGCCGTCAGAAACCCTAATGCAGATTGACGGCCTCCAATCAGATAACAAATCTGATTATCAGCCTACAAACGATTATTGCCTCTTGGTAACAAATCTGAAAACAAAACGTGACCTTCTTGATAATACCAAACCTGACGAAACCCTAATCTGATTTTGGATGAATAGCGCCTACGAACGAGTTAATGATACCTTACCAGAGAAGGAATCTGATTCTTAGACACTAACGAAGATCAATTGAGCTCAGGATTAAAGGAAATCGTCTAGGGCTTCTTAGTCGCCATTTTCGCCCAGAGCGTGATTCAAGGAAATATATTCTTACTAGGTGATCCGACCAAACACTTTCAATGAAAACATCCTTTGTTGCCCTGTTGCTGATTCTGCTGTGCTTGAGGCTGCTGCGGATTCTGGTTCGCAGGCCGAGGGCTTCTACAATCTTTGGCCTCATGACCCATCTTGAGGCATCTTTGACAGCGACCCTTGTTACACTGGCCACTGTGGTGTCTGTTACAGTTGTTGCACTTTGGGAGGTTCCCTCGATATCCGCCCTGCCTGTGACTGCCTGAGGAGTGCTGACTGGGACTCTGATAACTGTCAGTCTTTCGCTGCTGAACCTGTGACTGAACTGAAGCTGATCCCTTGCTAGAATCCCCATCCCATTTTCTCTTGTTGTCACTGGGAGTAGCAGAAGTGGTGACAACAGTAGTGGTAGCACCGATGCGTTTTGGCAGCTTGTTCTGTTCCACTGCCTGATCCGTAATACGATGAGCAAGGCGCTGAATAGCTTGGATATTATCAAGATTAGCCGATGTCACGTGGCTCTGGATCTCTGGCGCTAACCCCTTGAGATACAACTCAATGCGCTTGATTGGAGGGTCCACCATAGTGGGACACAGCACAGCCAGCTCGTTCGACCGTTTAGTGTAAGCTTCGATTTCTGACCCAGTCATTTTCAAATGATAAAGTTCATCTTCCAGCTTATGAATGTCTTCCCGAGTGCAGTATTCCCTTTTGATCAGTTCCTTGAAATCATTCCAAGGGGTGGCGTTAGCAGCTGCCAACCCTAAGATCTGCACTTGCGCGTTCCACCAAGTTAACGCGATTCCTTCCAAAGTACCAGTGGCGTACTTGACCCTACGAGCCTCAGGGCATTCACACATCTCGAACACAGACTCGAGCTTTTCAAACCAGTGGAGGAGTCCAACCGCTCCTTCAGTGCCACTAAATGTGCTAGGACGACAATCCATAAAGTTCTTGAAAGTGCAGACGGGCTGCTGAGCATGTTGACCTATTGTGTACGAATAGGACAAGGTTAAACACAAGAGTTAATGTAGGATCTAAAGATCCTAGTGTGAGTCTAAACTGCAGGGTATACTACCTGCTTGAGCAGCTGCAAGTGCCGCAGCAACTTGTTCATTAACGAAAGCCGTCAACTAGGCTTGTGTCATGTTAATTCGTCCGACCATTGATCTTCACATCAAAGGCAACATAAGTGAGAAAGGTTCGTGAATAGTGCGATGACAGAAGAGTGTAAGCACATAGGTGTTCTCAAGCAATAACAAGTAATGAGCAGTGTAATCTAAGCATACTACGAGCAAAGTTCTATGCAGTTCTAGCAAGCAGGTAATAAACATAAACCTTATTACCTAGGGTGTTGAGTCTTGCACGTGGAGCGAAGCGTAGTTGTGGATCGTTGAGAGCACTGTTCTGGTTATAGTCTGGTTTTAATAAAAACGTTTTCCCCATATTAAAACCAAGTTCTCTATAACCAATGGCTCTGATACCAATCTGTCACACCCCCAAAATCCACATGCGGAGTATCACCGCTTGGGAGCGTGACTGACCAGGATCAAGCCACCAATCATATATAACATGTAATCAATAAGTAAAAGTAATTGCCATTAAACCAAACCAAATCCATATGAAAGGTGTTTCAAAACACAAGTAAGTTATCACTGTTTAGCGGAAGCGTATAATTAAAACCCATCATAATAAAGTATCAAATGTCATAAGTGTTTAACAAAACAATCACGATCCAAGCCCACAACGACCAGCTCCTCCCTGTGCAAGCTCCATGTATCTAACGACCTGCAAGGCATGTAACAGAGGATCAACAACTAGTTGAGCGAGTTCACAGAAAGTAAGTGCGTAATAGTAAGTTCGTTGGTAACATGTGGCTCTACTGGGCCGATAGTACGTTCTATAGGTGGGGGCTTCCCTTGTTGTATAACCACTAGACTATTCGTAACCATAAGTGTTCTACATATCCCGAGAACAGTAACACGTACAAGTTTACGTAGGTTTTACGTAAGTAATCCTTCACAACCGAGGA
Organism: Helianthus annuus; assembly: GCF_002127325.2. Taxonomy (NCBI): domain Eukaryota; kingdom Viridiplantae; phylum Streptophyta; class Magnoliopsida; order Asterales; family Asteraceae; genus Helianthus; species Helianthus annuus. Next base: position 82,443,689 of record NC_035442.2, read on the forward strand.
TAGGGGTACGCGGGGGTTTACGTAGATGGAATTTGATTATTGAATTATCACACGCAAACTGAATTTGATTTTAATGCAACCAGATGGAATTTATTACTTGACCAACAACATTACAATTTGAAATCCTCAATATCAATCACATGCAATTAATGACTTCACATTCAGATTATCAATGACCGACAATATCAGATTCAAAACTCAATCCTATTTGACCCAAACAATTATTGGACTGTTACAATGAATTCTTATTAGACCGATTATTTGCAATTCACATGCAACCTGACATCATGAATTAATTTGCTGAAAAAAATCGCATGCAATTCAGAATTCTCGAGACAATTTATGTGACAACTCGAAGTTTCAAGGTTAGTACCTTCAGTTTTGTGATTTTCCCCGCTCTTGTTTAATTTACATATCCGACCCGTAACCTTCCTAAGCGTGCTAGCATAGTTGGTTGTTGTGCATTGTGTATGTGTGTGTGAGAAACCTGTTGTTATCAAAATGGATTGAATCCGGCCCGAGTATCACTTGTGATGTCAATTATTAAACCTTCAGTCTTGGCCCAAATATTAATCCGTATGATTGTGTTGTCCCGGCCCAGATCACCGTTTTGTTTAGTAAACAAAACCGGCCCAGATTGTCCAGTTACCCGGGATTAGTGATGGTTATGACCGGCCCAAATAACTGCCTAGATTAGTGAATATGATCGGCCCAAATCACCATTTAATTAGAAAACATAACTAGCCCAGTTTCTGGTCCGTTTGGTTGCTTGTATACGTGAATAAATGTGACTGTCAATTAGAGCAAACCCTACCCCTCCCTATTGGTTGTGTGACGGCAGGTCCCCTTTTCCTTTATCGAAACCCTTTCCTCTTGATCATCATTCCTCGTGTTTTGTGCTAGACATCGACAGGTTAGTAACCAATGAATAAGTATTTGTTGTTATGATACTTGTTAGGATCATAAGTTCTATGGCTGCACAATAATATGTGAACATATTCATGCATGATGAATTGTAATGGGGATGGTGTAATGTAAAATATTGATTGTCATGATTAGAGTGAGAGACTTGCTAATCTTGTATAAAAAAATGGCGGCACATATCATTGACTGTAGCCTTGTACTGATCGAAGCCTTGTACTGATCGAACCATGTGCTTGTCTTATTAATAATATCACAATAGTCAAAGAGTATTGATAGTAGGTGGATAAAGTGATGGGATGATGTGTTGTTTTGTTGAAATGGGAATATGTGCATGTAGGTTATAGGGTTGTTGATTTTTATGTTTTCTTAAATAGTGGGTATGACAACTTGGATAAAGAATTATGATCATGACTTTAAAGGTGGTATGATAATAATAAGGGTTTGGGATCGATAACAGGGCCTAGTCTTGAACTAGGAGATCAATTGATAATCAATTATTATTAATGGTTGTCATATTTTGAAACAAAAGATAATGAGACTTGTAAACATGATTGACATGCAACTGCGGAAAATATATACTCACATAGAATCCGAAATATTAGTTTTGGGGCCCGAATCAAGCCCAGTAGATGATCGGCTGGATTGGTTTAGTGGGCCGGGTACCTTGGTTTGGGATTTATGAAATGGACCGAATGCTAAATGGTACATTATGTAGTGTTGTTAGGGGAAGTTGTAAAATATGAAATCTACATGGATGCAATTCGAGTGGGTGTCATGTAAATTTGTATTGTACTGTACCATGAATATAAAGCTGGTATGTCATATGTGATACTACATGTTGATCCTTGTTTGTGCAATACGTGTAATGGATGTGTATTGTGTGAATTCGTGAAACTGACTGATTTTGGTAACCAACGGTAGGATTTGAGTGACCAATTATTAAAGAAGCACCTAGCCTAACCGAGCAATCTAAGGTGAGTTCACTACTTTGAGCATGCGTGTCACACCCCCAAAATCCACCTGCGGAGTATCACCGCTTGGGAGCGTGACTGACCAAGATCAAGCCACCAATCATATTGAACATGTAATTAATATATAAAGTAAATGCCATTCAACCACAAATATGAAAGGTGTTCAAAACATAAGTATGTTATCAATGTTTAGCGGAAGCGTATAAATAAAACCCAACATAGATAAGTATGTAATGTCATAAAGTGTTTAACAAACAATCACGATCCAAGCCCACAACGACCAGCTCCTCCCTGTGCAAGCTCCATGTATCTAACGACCTGCAAGGCATGTAACAGAGGATCAACAACTAGTTGAGCGAGTTCACAGAAAGTAAATGCGTAATAGTAAGTTCGTTTGTAACATGTGGCTCTACTGGGCCGATAGTACGTTCTATTGGTGGGGGCTTCCCATGTTTTTTTTTTGGGTAAAGGGTTACCCCGGTAAATTTTATAAATAACCAAAAAGAACAAAGCATGTGCCTGACATAGCACATGGGGGCTTCCCATGTTGTATAACCACTAGACTATTCGTAACCATAAGTGTTCTACATATCCCGAGAACAGTAATACGTACAAGTTTACGTAGGTTTTACGTAAGTATCCTTCACAAACGAGGATAGGGGTACGTGGGGGTTTACGTAGGCTTTACGTAAGTGCCTGACACAACCGAGGCAGTAGTGAGTATAAGTTCACGTAGGTTTTATGTGAGTGCCCTTCGCAACCTGAGGACAGAGAGTAGCTTAAGTATAAGTAGGTTTTACGTATGTGTCCTGCACAACCGAGGACGATGGTATGGTAGTCTAGTAACAGTGTATGTACGAATCTATTCAATCACATTCCTTCAATCCCATTCCCAAGCCCTGGGAATCCCATGCCTTAGTAAGAATGTGAACTCACCTTGGTTTGCTCGGCTGATACACAAAAAGGTTCTTGAACTAAGGGTGGTCAACCACGTCCTAACAGGGTTACCATACAAGTCAGGTTTTGACTTAAGTAATGCACGTATGATTACACATAGTCTAACAGGTTATTAACACGCATCGATCATGGCAAACACGTATAACACATTAGCAGCCAACCCCATAACATACTAATCACTGGTATGATTTAATAGATTGGGCTCGCACAAGTCAATAAGCCTTGTGCGATTCACCCGGTGAAGCCCTACAATACCCGACCCAAAAACCAAAGAAAAACCCAAATACATCGGCGTACATATACACGGTCCAACATATAATTAAATAGTCCCTTATTGTGCGATCCATACCTCTTGTGCGACCAGTCCCGTTTGTCACACCCCCAAAATCCACCCGCGGAATACCACCGCTTGGGAGCGTGACTGACCAGGATCAAGCCATCAATCATATCAAACATAGCATTTAATAATAAAAGTAATCAATGTAAATCATCATGACATGATTGATGTTCCAAAACCAAACATCGTTTAAATAGCGGAAGCATAGTATGTAATCTCAAAATAGTTATAAGTTCAGATATAGTTCATGATCCATATCCCACAACGACCTGCTCCTCCCTGTGCAAGCTCCATAAAGTACCTAAGGTCCTACAAGGCATGCAGCAAATAATCAACAAACTAGTTGAGCGAGTTCACGGAAAGTAAGTTCATAACGTAGTGTATAAGTATAGCTAGTGGGGGCTTCCCATACTAGTGTGTACTAAGGGTGGGGGCTTCCCAAACCTTGTGTTCATAATACTGGTGGGGGCTTCCCATGTTTATCCTGGCTAATGAGGGCTTCTCATTAACGGTACTTACTAGACTAACTTCCGACCACGTGTTCTTCTTTACCGAGAACAGGAAAACATACAGGGTCACGTAGGCTTTACGTGACGTGCCCTTCCCCGAGGACAGTGGTACGCGTGGGGGCTACGTAGGCTTTACGCAGCGTGGCCTTCCGACCTGGAAGCCAGTGGATGGTATTGGGTTACGTAGGCTTTACGTAACGTGTCCTCCCGACCCGGGAGACAGATGGCAACATAATGGGTTACGTAGGCTTTACGTAACGTGTCCTGACTAACCTGAGGACGATGGTCTATAGTCTAGAGAATGCGTAAGTACGAATAACTCTTTTATCAATAACATATCCAACCCAATTCCCAACCCGGGAATCCCATGCCTTGGCTGTGTGAACTCACCTTGGTTTGCTCGGCAGATACACAAAGAGGAAAGGGTTCTTGAACTAACAGTGGTCAACCACGTCCTAACAGGGTTACCATACAAGTCAGGTTCGGTTCAAGTTATGCACGTATGTTATCACATAAGTAATCACGTATAGTCATGGCAACACGTACACGTATCAGCAATTCGGTCCAATCATTACCCGGCCCAATGACAATAAGCAGCCCAATATCATAACAGTCATAAGATTGGGCCTGTGACAGTGTAGGCCCAAAACAGTGTTTGTGAATGGCCGGTCTCGAGTCGCAACCGGTGATCTCGAGTCGCAACCGGAGATTTCGAGTCGCAACAGCTGGTTACGAGTCGCAATGGTGATCTCGGTTCGTCATGGTCCGGTTACGAGTCGCAACGGGACTCGCAACCGTGGTTACAGTTCATGCTGTTGTGGTCTCGAGTCGAGACGGTGAGGTTTCGACTCGCAATCTGAGTCGCAACCGTGTGTGTAACTGGTTTCCCTGAATTCATGCATAATAATAACATCTAACCGTGATTACAGCAAACACTTTAGGCAGTTTCACAATTCGGATCAATCAACAGTTTTTATCAATTTCATAACATCTTCAAGCATGTTCATATCATCAGTTCATATATTCAACCTCAGTTCACAATAATTACATAAACATAACCCGTAATCTAATTATATAACCGAATTCTAGATCAACCATACCTTGGCCTAAACATGTTTGCACATTAGAATCATCACAGCCGATTACAAGCACAAGTATACAAACCGATCCAGGGTTTCAACAAGAACAATTAGAAACATACCATTCGGTTATCATGCATTCATACAACATATAACCAAATACAAAATATCATCAATCGATCCAACTAGCATGTGATCCGGTTACTAACAAAATCATATAAACACGTCATCATGAACATCATACTAACCGAGATGGGAAGAGAGGGATTCAGATTCAAGAGCTTCGAAGGGTGTTCGGCAGTCTTCGGTTCCGAGCCGAGAGAGAGAGAGAGCTTGGTGTTTGTGTGTGTTCTTGGTTGCCAAGATTGTGAAAACAAAAACCCTAATGAGATACATGTACGTATGGAAAGGAAGTGGGCCGAAACCCCACTTGGGCTATCTCATGGTCTCGAGTCCAATTGTATGGACCGAGTGGGTTGATGTGATTGAAATACTATTCGGTTCGATAACTTCAACACTTAATCACATAATTCACGTAACACGTATCATTCAATCAATCAATATAATCACATAATCACACTAGTTCAATGGTTACACGTAATGTACGAGACGGTAAAGTACGAGTTGTCACATTATCCCCAACTAATTGGAAATTTCGTCCCGAAATTTGGTATGCACTCACTGAGGAAGCTAGGTAAACTGTACTGTTCACTGATTTTCCCGGGGTGCCACATCCTCCCCCCGTTGATCTGGAATTTCGTCCCGAAATTCCGAAGTAGTAGCTTCAGCCTCAGTAGCGGTAGCATTGGTTTCGAATAACTGGGGGTACTTTTCTGTCATCCTGTCTTCGCGTTCCCAGGTGTACTCTGGACCACGTTTGGAGTTCCAACGAACTCGGACAAGAGGGATTCTCTTGTGTTTGAGGACCTTCACATCCCGGTCCGTGATTTCCACTGGTTCCTCGACGAACTGCAACCGCTCGTCGATAGTGAGTTCCTTAAAAGGAATGATGAGGTTTTCATCTGATAGGCACTTCTTTAAGTTCGATACATGAAAAACATTGTGAACTGCCCCGAGTTCAGCTGGTAAATTCAACTTGTAGGCTACCTTGCCAATCTTTTCTATAATTTCGAATGGTCCGACGTATCGCGGATTCAGTTTGCCCCGTTTGCCAAAACGAACCACACCCTTCCAGGGTGAAACTTTCAATAAAACCCGGTCCCCGACCTCAAATTCCAATGGCTTTCTACGCTTGTCCGCGTAGGCTTTCTGACGGTCGCGTGCTGCCGCCATGCGTTGTCGTATCTGTGCAATCTTTTCTGTGGCGTCCACTACAATTTCTGGACCCGTAATCTGACTATCCCCCACCTCTGCCCAGCAGAGGGGTGACCGGCATTTACGCCCGTACAATGCCTCGAATGGAGCGGCTTGAATGCTGGTGTCATAACTATTATTATACGAGAACTCCACCAAAGGGAGATGCTTTTCCCAGCCGTTGCCGAAATCTATAACGCATGCCCTAAGCATGTCTTCAAGAGTTTGAATCGTTCGCTCAGACTGCCCATCCGTCTGAGGGTGATATGCTGTGCTCATGTCTAGTCGTGAGCCGAAAGACTTGTGCATCGCTTGCCATAGCTCTGACGTGAATCGTGCATCGCGATCCGAAATGATGGACGTGGGCACCCCGTGCCTCGAGACAACTTCTTTGAGGTATACGTCTGCGAGAGTGGAGAACTTATCCGTTTCCTTTATCGGCAGGAAGTGTGCAGACTTGGTGAGTCGATCAACTATGACCCATATTGTATCGTTCCCACGCTGTGATCTAGGTAGGCCTGTAACGAAATCCATGGAAATTTCTTCCCATTTCCATTGCGGTATCTTAGGCTGTTGAAGTAGCCCTGCTGGCTTCTGATATTCGACCTTGACTCTCGCACAGGTCAAGCATTTTCCAACGTACGTAGCAATGTGGGCCTTCATACTAGGCCACCAATATGTAGTGCTGATGTCGTGGTACACTTTATCCGACCCTGGATGTACCGAGTAGCGAGACTTGTGAGCTTCATCCATTACAAGTTCGCGTAAACCGCCATAAAGTGGGACCCAAATACGCCCCGTTACATAGTAGGCGCCGTCTGCCTTCTGTTCCATCTGTTGTCGTGAGCCGCGTAAGGCTTCGGCCTTGACGTTTTCGGGCTTCAGTGCTTCTGTCTGAGCAGCTCGTATCTGTGCAGGAAGGCTAGACTGAATCGTAAGCTGTAGCGCTCGCACGCGCTTCGGTAAGGTGTCCTTTCGACTTAGGGCGTCAGCCACAACATTGGCCTTGCCTGGGTGGTACTTGATAGCGCATTCATAATCGTTTAGTAACTCGACCCATCGTCGTTGACGCATATTCAAATCCTTTTGCTTAAGAATATGCTCGAGACTCCTGTGATCGGTGTAAATCGTGCACCTGGTACCGTACAGGTAGTGTCGCCATATCTTAAGCGCGAAAACAACAGCTCCCAGCTCTAAATCGTGCGTCGTGTAGTTGCGTTCATGAACCTTAAGCTGACGAGAGGCGTAAGCAATAACCTTGTCGCGCTGCATTAACACACATCCAAGTCCCCGAATGGATGCATCACAATAAACTACGAAATCATCTGTGCCCTCTGGCAATGAGAGGATAGGTGCACTGCAAAGTCTATCCTTTAGGTGCTGAAAAGCAGTCTCCTGGGGCTCTCCCCAGCGATAGGTAACACCCTTCTGTGTCAATAGCGTAAGCGGCTGAGCAATCTTCGAGAAATCCTTGATAAACCGTCTATAATAACCTGCCAAACCCAAGAATTGGCGTATTTTTGTCGGCGTACGCGGTGCAGGCCAGTTCCTGATCGAATCTACCTTGGATGGATCGACATGGATCCCATCCCTGTTCACCACATGGCCTAAGAAGTGGACTTCACGAAGCCAGAAGTCGCATTTAGAAAGCTTGGCGTACAACTGTTCCTTCCGAAGGAGTTCCAAGATAAGACGAAGATGCTGCTCGTGTTCCTCCTGACTCTTGGAGTAAATTAGAATGTCGTCGATGAAAACAATGACGAACTTGTCAAGATAGGGTTTGCACACCCTGTTCATAAGATCCATAAATACAGCAGGCGCGTTCGTTAACCCGAACGACATGACAAGAAACTCGTAGTGACCATAACGTGTTCTGAAGGCTGTCTTGGAGACGTCCTCATCCCGGACTCTCAGCTGATGGTACCCTGACCTTAAGTCTATCTTCGAATAGTAACACGACCCTTGCAACTGGTCGAATAGGTCGTCGATGCGCGGAAGAGGATAACGGTTCTTCACCGTCACCTTGTTGAGTTCACGGTAGTCGATGCACATCCTGAACGTACCGTCTTTCTTTTTCACGAATAGTACTGGAGCTCCCCAAGGCGAAGAGCTTGGACGAATGAAACCCTTCTCCAAGAGCTCTTGTAGCTGTTTTGACAGTTCCTCCAATTCTGATGGAGCTAGACGATATGGTGCGCGAGCTATGGGTGCTGCTCCTGGAGCGAGCTCGATTTGGAATTCGACCTGACGATGAGGCGGTAAGCCAGGTAAGTCTTCAGGAAACACCTGAGGGTAATCACGTACAATTGGAATATCCTCCAATCTCTTTTCCTTCGTCGATGCATCTGTAACGAGTGCCAGAATGGCTGTGTGACCCTTACGTAAGCATTTCTGAGCCTTCAAGAAAGAGATGATGCAACCACTGCACCACTCTTGTCGCCTTGAACTTCTAGAGGTTCCTGACCAGAACGAGGAATGCGAATAACCTTCTCGCTGCATAAGATTTATGCCTGGTGCTGGGACAACCAATCCATCCCAATCACGATGTCGAAACTACCCAAAACTATGGGAATGAGATCAATAGAGAAGGCTTGGCCAGCTAGGATAAGATTACAACCCTGAACTACGTGCGTGGCTTCTAGACTTTTACCGTTAGCTAACTCTACTACATGTTTGGTGGGTAAAAGTGTTGGTGCACGTTTTAGCAGTTGACACATTTTCACAGACATATAGCTTGTATCCGCACCCGAATCAAATAAAACAGTAACGTAAATATTGTCGAGGAGAAACTTACCCATAACAACGTTGGGATCGTTCACTGCGTCGCCTCGACCTAGTACGAATGCACGACCACGAGCTTCATTGCCGTTGTTGTTGTTTCCCCCGTTATTGTTCCCGTTGCCCTGGTTGTTGTTGTTGTTGCGGTTCTGATTCAACTGAGGGCAATCGCGTTTGAAATGACCTTCAGCCCCACACTGGAAACATCCCCGGTTTCCACGCTGTGGCTGCTGTTGCTGCTGCTGGTTCTGTGGAGCTGGTTGCTGAGGCTGCTGATTCTGATTCGCAGGCCGTGGACTCCTACAGTCTTTGGCCTCGTGACCCATCTTAAGACACCTTTGACAACGACCCTTGTTACATGGACCGTGGTGATGCCTGTTGCAGTTGTGGCACCTAGGTTGACTACCCTGATATCTCCTCTGTCTGTGACTACCAGAGGATTGCTGACTAGGACTCTGGTAATGGTCAGTCTTCTGTTGCTGAGCTTGAGACTGAACGGACGCTGAGCCTTTACTAGAATCTCCTTCCCACTTTCTTTTACTGTCACCAGATGTAGCAGGAGTAACTGAGGTGGTGACGTTAGCAGTAGCATTAACACGCTTGGGCAGTTTATTCTGATCCACTGCCTGGTCGGTGATGCGATGAGCAAGACGCTGGATTTCCTGTATGTTTTCGAGGTTAGCCGACGTCACGTGGCTCTGAATTTCTGGCGCCAATCCCTTGAGATACAACTCAATGCGCTTGTATGGAGGGTCCACCATAGTAGGACACAGGACGGCCAGCTCGTTCGACCGTTTAGTATACGCTTCGATTTCTGATCCAACCATTTTCAAGTTATACAGCTCGTCTTCCAGTTTGTGAATGTCTTCACGCGTACAGTACTCACGCTTGATGAGTTCCTTGAAATCGTTCCATGGGGTGGCGTTAGCAGCTGCCAACCCTAAGATCTGGACTTGTGCGTTCCACCAAGTCAGTGCTATCCCTTCCAAAGTACCGGTGGCAAACTTGACCTTGCGAGCCTCAGGGCACTCGCACATTTCGAACACTGATTCTAGCTTTTCAAACCAATGGAGGAGTCCCACTGCCCCCTCTGTGCCACTGAAAGAGTTTGGACGACAGTCCATGAAGTTCTTAAAAGTGCAAACTTGCTGCGCTGGTTGACCTATTGTGTACGAATAGGACGAAGTTAAATACGAGAGTTAATGTAGGATCTAAAGATCCTAGTGTGTGCCTATACTGCAGGATATACTACCTGCTTGAGCTGCTGCAACTGCCGCAGCAACTTGAGCTTGAACGAGAGCCTCTAGCTGGGCTTGTGTCATGTTGATTCGTCCAGACATGATCTTCATTGTAACAAGTAGCATACGTAAGAATGGTTCGCGAGTAGGGCGATGACAGAAAAGTGTAAGCACGTAGGAATTCTCATGCTATAGTATCATGTGTATCTAAGCGTAATGCGAGCAAAGTTCTAAGCAGTTCTAGCAAACAGGCAATAAACATAACCTTATTACCTAGGATGTCGAGTCTTGCACGTGGAGCGAAGCGTCGTTGTGGATCGTTGAGAGCACTGTTCTGGTTATAGTCCGGTTTTAATAAAAACGTTTTCCCATATTAAAACCAAGTTCTCTATAACCAATGGCTCTGATACCAATCTGTCACACCCCCAAAATCCACCCGCGGAATACCACCGCTTGGGAGCGTGACTGACCAGGATCAAGCCATCAATCATATCAAACATAGCATTTAATAATAAAAGTAATCAATGTAAATCATCATGACATGATTGATGTTCCAAAACCAAACATCGTTTAAATAGCGGAAGCATAGTATGTAATCTCAAAATAGTTATAAGTTCAGATATAGTTCATGATCCATATCCCACAACGACCTGCTCCTCCCTGTGCAAGCTCCATAAAGTACCTAAGGTCCTGCAAGGCATGCAGCAAATAATCAACAAACTAGTTGAGCGAGTTCACGGAAAGTAAGTTCATAACGTAGTGTATAAGTATAGCTAGTGGGGGCTTCCCATACTAGTGTGTACTAAGGGTGGGGGCTTCCCAAACCTTGTGTTCATAATACTGGTGGGGGCTTCCCATGTTTATCCTGGCTAATGAGGGCTTCTCATTAACGGTACTTACTAGACTATCTTCCGACCACGTGTTCTTCTTTACCGAGAACAGGAAAACGTACAGGGTCACGTAGGCTTTACGTGACGTGCCCTTCCCCGAGGACAGTGGTACGCGTGGGGGCTACGTAGGCTTTACGCAGCGTGGCCTTCCGACCTGGAAGCCAGTGGATGATATTGGGTTACGTAGGCTTTACGTAACGTGTCCTCCCGACCCGGGAGACAGATGGCAACATAATGGGTTACGTAGGCTTTACGTAACGTGTCCTGACTAACCTGAGGACGATGGTCTATAGTCTAGAGAATGCGTAAGTACGAATAACTCTTTTATCAATAACATATCCAACCCAATTCCCAACCCGGGAATCCCATGCCTTGGCTGTGTGAACTCACCTTGGTTTGCTCGGCAGATACACAAAGAGGAAAGGGTTCTTGAACTAACAGTGGTCAACCACGTCCTAACAGGGTTACCATACAAGTCAGGTTCGGTTCAAGTTATGCACGTATGTTATCACATAAGTAATCACGTATAGTCATGGCAACACGTACACGTATCAGCAATTCGGTCCAATCATTACCCGGCCCAATGACAATAAGCAGCCCAATATCATAACAGTCATAAGATTGGGCCTGTGACAGTGTAGGCCCAAAACAGTGTTTGTGAATGGCCGGTCTCGAGTCGCAACCGGTGATCTCGAGTCGCAACCGGAGATTTCGAGTCGCAACAGCTGGTTACGAGTCGCAATGGTGATCTCGGTTCGTCATGGTCCGGTTACGAGTCGCAACGGGACTCGCAACCGTGGTTACAGTTCATGCTGTTGTGGTCTCGAGTCGAGACGGTGAGGTTTCGACTCGCAATCTGAGTCGCAACCGTGTGTGTAACTGGTTTCCCTGAATTCATGCATAATAATAACATCTAATCCGTGATTACAGCAAACACTTTAGGCAGTTTCACAATTCGGATCAATCAACAGTTTTTATCAATTTCATAACATCTTCAAGCATGTTCATATCATCAGTTCATATATTCAACCTCAGTTCACAATAATTACATAAACATAACCCGTAATCTAATTATATAACCGAATTCTAGATCAACCATGCCTTGGCCTAAACATGTTTGCACATTAGAATCATCACAGCCGATTACAAGCACAAGTATACAAACCGATCCAGGGTTTCAACAAGAACAATTAGAAACATACCATTCGGTTATCATGCATTCATACAACATATAACCAAATACAAAATATCATCAATCGATCCAACTAGCATGTGATCCGGTTACTAACAAAATCATATAAACACGTCATCATGAACATCATACTAACCGAGATGGGAAGAGAGGGATTCAGATTCAAGAGCTTCGAAGGGTGTTCGGCAGTCTTCGGTTCCGAGCCGAGAGAGAGAGAGAGCTTGGTGTTTGTGTGTGTTCTTGGTTGCCAAGATTGTGAAAACAAAAACCCTAATGAGATACATGTACGTATGGAAAGGAAGTGGGCCGAAACCCCACTTGGGCTATCTCATGGTCTCGAGTCCAATTGTATGGACCGAGTGGGTTGATGTGATTGAAATACTATTCGGTTCGATAACTTCAACACTTAATCACATAATTCACGTAACACGTATCATTCAATCAATCAATGTAATCACATAATCACACTAGTTCAATGGTTACACGTAATGTACGAGACGGTAAAGTACGAGTTGTCACACCGTTACCCAGCCCATTATATAAACATACGGCCCAACTAATAACACAAAAATATCACATAAAGGCTAAATGCCCTAGCGGCCGACATCTAGCTACCGCCGCCAAACATCATTGGACCAACAATATCAAACTCATTCACTAAAAGTAAATCGGCATATGCCCAGTTGTCGGATCCATCATCATCAACACATTAAACAAGGATCAAGTTTGAAAACAATCACCCATCACATGCTTGACCGTCCATCACTACCAATCAAATAATTCATGGAACTTTCTTTTGACAAAAAAAATGAATTTCTTATTCTCACTACATGACCTCATATAAGCTAATAATTCTGTTCTTGTAACTTGTGCACCTCTAGCCATATATACTAGCCGCCACTTTTGATGGTTATAATTCCACCCACCATAAGTTTATAATAAACTGACACAAGTGCACAAGTCTTTAACCACTATTGGACCAAATAGTTTAGTGGGTTTGACAATTATACAACACATACATATGATGAAACTTGGCTATGCACATAAAGTGAAGACAAAGCTAGCCGCCCAAGATATAACTGGACCGATTAAATCATTCAACCGACTTTGACCCTTCCTTATTATTAATTCCTACGACCTCCACTTTTTGATGTGATGATTATGTAAGGTGCCATGACATATGTATTTTTTTTTATTGGACCACAATTGATCCGGCCACTAATTCAACTAATGAGCACACATTACATCAATAAAAAATTCGCTACTGACAATGCACATGAAATTACAACTACAATCATGATAGCAGTCAATACAGGATGCCAAGCAAACAATCAGTAATAATTTCGGTCAACCAATCATCTATCAACTAACAATACAATCATTCCACCAGATCGATTCATGCAACCTTATAAATTATCAAAACATTGTGAGATCAAGATCATTAATAAATCTGCAGGTTATTCAATGACAGGCACACATGATCAATCATAACATCGGATTATAAAGATTCCCAACCAGCAAATCAATTTCAATCATAAACAACATCACATGGTAGTCGATCTACTCACAAGATGGAAATACTATCCAGATGACACGAGGCTAGTCACGGTTTCGAGGAATCTGGATATTGCCGTCACACACAGAGAAAGAGATTAGGGTTTCCTGGTTTCTAAAGTTGTGAAACCTAAGCTGTTTCACGTAATGATATACGAGACAGCATACTGGGCCCGAATTGGGCTTCGGCGAGATACTGGGCCGGCGAAACGCCCGTTTCGTCGTGGTATGTTTGACGAAACAAGCTCTTGTTTCATCGAGACAACTTATGGCGAATCACACATGTTTCGACAGGTTGTTAAATTCTTATATAATTTACAAGTATTCATGCAACCAAACACCTAACCATGCGAACATAACACGTTTCATCATATAGCACATAACATATCCGACAATTATAATATGTTCCATTAAAACACAACGCGTACAGTTACAAGTCAACCAAGTCAAACAACTAATAGTCAAAGTCAACGTGCAATAATTGCGAAAGTGAAAGTCGGAAACTCGAGTTGTCACAATGCATCCCGGTGGTTGGGACAGTCAGTGGGTATCCCGAGGAGGGATAAGTCTTTTGGGTAAAAACGGGTATATATTGGATAATATTCTCATTCTATCATTTTTAAGTCCCATTCATTGTTACCGAGCAGGTAACGGGTATTAGTTGGTAGCGCTACATAGATTTGGCACCCTCACCCCATTCCTGAGAGAGGGCGGGTGTGAACTAATGACCCAGTCGGGCCCAGTGCTTTGATAGTAGCACTGGGGAAAGGGCAAAACATACATCAGGAGCCGTCTTGTTCAGTATCGAGATTATCAATATTACTTGCTTATGTCAATGAACTGTTTTAAACACTTGGTAACAAACGTTTTCATAAACTGTGAACTCGCCAGCTTTGTCTGATACACTTGTTGCATGCTCGCAGGTCGTTAGATTTCTTGGATGTGGAACTTGCTGTTTGGAGCGGTTTGAGTGGTCATGGGTCGTGCTGATTGGATACACTTATTGGAATATTGGTTTTTCATGCAATTGTTTTGAGAATATTTAACTCATGTTTTTGATAACGCTTCCTCTGAACATACTAGTTTACATTTAAATTTGTGATGGGATTTTATTATTAATTCGAGAGTTTTATTTTGAAGCTTGTGGGTTCAATGTAATTAGTGGCTCAGTGTCTATACGTCACACGCCTATGAGGGACATTCCCTAGGTGGTATTTTTGGGGTGTGACAGTTTGGTATCAGAGCCACTGGTTATAGTGAACGTGGTTTTAAAACGTTTTTATAAAACCAGACTATAACCGAACTTATCCGAAATCGACCATGACACTCAGCTCTAGACTGCAAGGTTTGTCTCCTGTTTACTATTGCACATTATCTCTAATATTTACTATTAGATAACACTACATGTGAATGCACACTTGACACTACAGAGTGAACATCTATGTTACCAACCCACGTTACGTGTTTTAAGAGTGTAACTTTTCTTGAACTTTCATGATCTATGTTGTGGCATCACCTGCTTTATTGTTTGAATTCGGGGAATCTTTCTAACACGAATTGAGTGGAGCTGAGATGAACATGCAAATTGGATTATTATTGTGGGTGCACACATAATAATAATGTGGGGTGCATGTGAGTACCAGTGAAACTTGACAAGTGTGAAAAAGGATTCCGCTATGTCAGTTGATGTTATGCTAGAACGTAGAAATCTGTGGAGATCATAGTAATGCTTGCCTCCTACTTGTACTTGCATGTTGAATCTTTCCTTTTCTTATATATAGAATCATGAGCGGACGTGGCGGACGTAATGGTGGACGTGGTGGAGGCCGCGGTGGTGGACGTGGCCATATTGCTATGACTCAGGCTGAGTTAACCGATCTCATTAACACTCGCGTGGCTGAAGCCTTAGCGGCTTATCAGGCTGGTACGATGTGTACCAAACACTCCTTATCCTTGTGATGCATGCTTGAGTCTTACGTGTTTGTTTTATGTTCTTTCGTTAATAGGTCAACAGGTGCAACATAATCCGCACCATCCGCCTATTTGCACGTTCAAAACCTTTATGGATTGTAAGCCGCAAACCTTCAGTGGGACTGAAGGGGCTGTGGGGCTCTTGCGTTGGTTCGAAAAGGCAGAGTCCGTATTCGCGATGTGTAACTGTCCGGTTGGGGACAGAGTGAAGTATGCTGCGGGCACGCTCGAGGATGGTGCCCTGACATGGTGGAATGCCCAGGTTCAGCTGTTGGGCATCGAGGCTGCGAACGCCACCACGTGGGACGACTTTAAGGAGCTGATGAGGGAGGAATACTGTCCACGTGATGAGATACAAAAATTAGAAAACAAGTATTATGACCTGAAAATGGTGGGATCTGAGATTGAAGCATACGTGAAGCGGTCGTATGAGTTGGCTGACTTGTGTCCGAATTTATCCCGACCTATGCCTCGAAGAATTGAGTTGTTCATTAAGGGACTACCTCCACGGGTGAAGGGTTTGGTTACTGCAGCAAACCTCAATAACTTAACTCAGATTGTCCGTTTGGCTCATAATATCGTTGATCAAGAGGTGGAGAGCAATTCGCTGCCACCACGTGTTTCTGCTACTACTACTACCGCTACTACAGTTACTACCCCCGCCACTGACAGCAAGCGTAAGTAAAGCGATGCGGACAAGGCGTTCAATTCAGTGCAGTCACAGAAAAGGGCAGATACTGGCAGCAATCGTAGTTTCAGCCAGTCTTCTTCAGTGAATCAGAATAAGGGTAACAGTTCAGGTCAGGGTTCTTTTGCGGGAAAACTACCGAAGTGCAGTAAGTGCAACTACCATCACCGGGGGCAGTGTGCTCGGGCATGTCACAGGTGCAACAAAGTGGGGCACATGGCCAGAGATTGTAGGGCTCTACTCCCGAACTCGCCGCAGCCGTCACAGCAGCAGGGTAGACAGCAGCCTCAGCAGAACCAGGGTATACGTAAGGGTTGTTTTCAATGTGGTGCTGAGGGTCACATCAAGCGAGACTGTCCTCAGCTGAATCAAAATGCAGGTGGTAATAACAACGGGAATAACAACAATGCTGGGAACAACAATGGGAACAACGGGGGAAACGGTGCGCGTGGGCGCATGTTTACTATTGGAGCTGGGGAGGCACGAAATGACGGTGACGGGTACGTTTTCAGTAAATGGTATATTTGCTTCTATTTTATTCGACTCTGGTGCCGATTGGAGTTATGTATCTTTGGGATTCAGTCGTCAGTTAGGGTTGAGTCTTACACCGCTTGTAACTAAACACATAGTTGAGATAGCCGATGGTAAAACTATTGAAGCTTCACACGTTCTTGTTGGGTGCAAACTCGACCTCATGGGTCAAGTGTTCGACATTGACCTACTCCCTATTATTCTTGGAAGTTTCGATGTGGTTATTGGTATGGATTGGTTGTCCAAGCATCAGGCGGAAATCCTCTGCAAAGAGAAAATCGTGCGTGTTCCTCTCCCTAGTGGGGAATCCTTATCGGTCCAGGGTCATCGTAGTGGTGCCATAGTTAGCATTATTTCGGCAATGAAGGCCCAGAAGTGTCTGCGTAAGGGTTATCCTGCTATGTTAGCCCTTGTTACTGATTCGCAGTCTGATGAGAGGAAGATCGGGGATTTTCCAGTAGTTCGTGAGTTTCCTGATGTGTTCCCTGAAGAACTCTCTGGTCTACCTCCACATCGTCAGGTGGAATTTCAGATCGACCTCATGCCAGGAGCAGCCCCGATTGCTCGTGCTCCTTATCGTCTTGCGCCAGGAGAATTACAGTAATTGTCAAATCAGCTCCAAGAGCTATTGGATAGGGGCTTTATCCGACCTAGCTCTTCGCCTTGGGGAGCCCCTGTGTTATTTGTGAAGAAGAAGGATGGGTCATTTCGGATGTGCATAGATTATCGCAGGCTCAACAAGGTGACAGTCAAGAACCGTTATCCTTTGCCACGCATCGACGATCTGTTTGACCAGCTGCAAGGGTCAAGTTTCTATTCTAAAATCGACTTAAGGTCGGGTTATCATCAGGTACGAGTTAGAGAGGAGGATGTTCCCAGAATAGCTTTTCGGACGCGGTATGGCCACTATGAGTTTTTAGTTATGCCGTTTGGGTTGACCAATGCACCAGCGGTCTTCATGGATCTCATGAATCGCGTGTGCTAACCGTGTCTTGACGACTTCATTATTGTCTTCATCGACGACATCTTGGTTTACTCCAAGTGCCAGGAGGACCATGAGCGGCATTTACGCCTTATCTTGGAGCTCCTGAGGAAGGAGCAGCTTTACGTGAAGTTTTCTAAGTGTGATTTCTGGATTCGGGAAGTACACTTTCTTGGGCATATTATCAACGAGATGGGTATACATGTGGATCCTGCGAAGATCGATGCTATTAGGAATTGGGGAACGAAACAGGAGGATGCTTTCCAACTTTTGAAACAGAAATTATGCAGCGCGCCAATTCTATCTTTACCAGAGGGTACCGAGGATTTTGTGGTTTATTGTGATGCTTCGATTCAGGGTCTTGGTTGCGTGTTGATGCAACGCGAGAAGGTGGTAGCTTATGCTTCTCGTCAGCTGAAGGTACACGAGAGGAACTATACGACTCATGACCTGGAGTTAGGGGCTGTGGTCTTCGCGTTGAAGATCTGGAGGCATTATCTGTACGGTACCAAATGCACTATTTACACCGATCACAGGAGTCTCCAGCATATCTTCGACCAGAAGGAGTTGAATATGCGGCAACGTCGTTGGGTAGAGCTTTTGAACGATTACGAGTGTGCCATTAAGTATCACCCCGGGAAAGCTAATGTTGTGGCTGATGCACTTAGCCGAAAGGAGACGAAGCCTAAACGTGTTCGCGCATTACAGCTCACTATTCATTCTAACCTTCCTGATAAGATTCGTATGGCTCAGACTGAGGCATTAAAGGAAGAAAACATCGAAGCTGAGGGTTTACGAGGTATGAAAAAGCAACTTGAGAAGAGATCTGATGGCATCTATTATATTATGGAAAGAGTATGGATTCCTCTGTATGGTGATCTTAGAGAACTTGTGATGGATGAAGCGCACAAGTCACGATACTCTATTCATCCGGGATCGGATAAGATGTATCACGATCTTAAAGTTTTGTATTGGTGGCCGAATATGAAAGCTCTCATCGCCACATACGTGAGTAAATGCTTGACCTATGCTAGAGTCAAAGCAGAGCATCAGAAGCCTTCGGGTCTACTTCAACAGCCCGAGATACCCACGTGGAAGTGGGAGCAGATCGCCATGGATTTCGTTACAGGGTTACCGAGAACTCAAGCTGGAAACGATACTATTTGGGTGATTGTTGACCGTCTCACGAAGTCAACACATTTTCTGGCAATCAAAGAAACAGACAAGTTCTCCCAGTTGGCAGCAGTATATCTTAAAGAGGTGGTTTCTAGACACGGGGTGCCAACTTCTATCATCTCAGATCGAGATCCGCGTTTCACTTCTGAGTTATGGCAGTCAATGCATAAATTGTTCGGTTCACAACTCGATATGAGTACTGCTTATCGCCCACAGACAGATGGTCAAAGTGAGCGCACTATTCAGACACTTGAAGACATGCTACGGGCGTGTGTGATTGATTTTGGGAAGGGATGGGAGAAACACTTGCCGTTGATCGAGTTCTCCTACAATAACAGCTATCACCTTAGTATTCAGGCAGCTCCGTTCGAAGCACTGTACGGGCGGAAATGTCGTTCTCCTCTTTGTTGGGCTGAAGTGGGTGACAGTCAACTCACAGGTCCTGAGCTCATCCTTGAAACTTCACAAAATATTGATCGAATCAGGAATCGTATTGCAGCAGCGCGTGATCGCCAGAAAAGTTACGCCGATAAGCGTAGAAAACCCTTGGAATTCGAAGTTAATGACCGTGTCATGTTGAAGGTCTCACCCTGGAAGGGTGTGGTGCGTTTTGGGAAACGTGGTAAGCTTAATCCGCGTTATGTTGGGCCGTTTAAAATCTTGGAGCGTGTCGGTAAAGTCGCTTAAAACTTGACTTACCTGCTGAGTTGGGTAATGTTCACGATGTCTTTCACGTTTCTCAGTTAAAGAAGTGTCTGGTTGATGAGACACTGGTTGTGCCATTTCAAGAGCTTACAGTTTGTTGAAGAACCTATTGAGATCATGGATCGAGAGGTCAAGGTGCGTAAACACAGTCGAATTCCGATTGTTAGGGTCCGTTGGAATTCTAGGCGTGGACCGGAGTTCACGTGGGAGCGGGAAGATCAAATGGAGCTCAAGTATCCACCCCTTTTTCCTAAAGCCAAGTCTAAATCTGGTAAAGGTGGCAAATTTCGGGACGAAATTCCTCTTCAAGTTGGGGATGATGTAACACCTGAGCAAAATCCGCAACAATCTTGATTTGCCACTTCACTCTTTCGTACCTACTTGTCAAATTTCGGGACGAAATTTCTTTCAAGTTGGGGATGATGTGACAACTCGAAGTTTCAAGGTTAGTACCTTCAGTTTTGTGATTTTCTCCGCTCTTGTTTAATTTACATATCCGACCCGTAACCTTCCTAAGCGTGCTAGCATAGTTTTTTTTTTTTTTTTTTTTTTGGGTAAAGGGCGTGCTAGCATACACAATGCACAACAACCAACTATGCTATACTATGCGTGCTAGCATAGTTGGTTGTTGTGCATTGTGTATGTGTGTGTGGGAAACCTGTTGTTATCAAAATGGATTGAATCCGGCCCGAGTATCACTTGTGATGTCAATTATTAAACCTTCAGTCTTGGCCCAAATATTAATCCGTATGATTGTGTTGTCCCGGCCCAGATCACCGTTTTGTTTAGTAAACAAAACCGACCCAGATTGTCCAGTTACCCAGGATTAGTGATGGTTATGACCGGCCCAAATAACTGCCTAGATTAGTGAATATGATCGGCCCAAATCACCATTTAATTAGAAAACATAACTAGCCCAGTTTCTGGTCCGTTTGGTTGCTTGTATACGTGAATAAATGTGACTGTCAATTAGAGCAAACCCTACCCCTCCCTATTGGTTGTGTGACGGTAGGTCCCCTTTTCCTTTATCGAAACCCTTTCCTCTTGATCATCATTCCTTGTGTTTTGTGCTAGACATCGACAGGTTAGTAACCAATGAATAAGTATTTGTTGTTATGATACTTGTTAGGATCATAAGTTCTATGACTGCACATTAATGTGAACATGTTCATGCATGATGAATTGTAATGGGGATGGTGTAATGTAAAATATTGATTGTCATGATTAGAGTGAGAGACTTGCTAATCTTGTATAAAAAAATGGCGGCACATATCATTGACTGTAGCCTTGTACTGATCGAAGCCTTGTACTGATCGAACCATGTGCTTGTCTTATTAATAATATCACAATAGTCAAAGAGTATTGATAGTAGGTGGATAAAGTGATGGGATGATGTGTTGTTTTGTTGAAATGGGAATCTGTGCATGTAGGTTATAGGGTTGTGAAGATATGGAGTATAGCACTTTTGGGATGTGGAGTGATATTCGTGAAGTTCAAGATCAGGTTGATTGGGATAGTATAGTGTGGTTTCCTCAGGCTATCCCTCGGCATTCGTTTCTTATGTGGCTCATAGTTTGCAAGAAACTCAAAACCCAGGACATCATGTGCAAATGGCGTGCGTCGGGTAATGCAAACTATAACTTATTGTGCTGCTCCTTATGTACATTGGGGCCGGACTCTCACGACCACCTCTTTTTTGAGTGCGATTTTGCATCTCAAGTCTGGTATGGGGTTCGTGAGAAGGCGGGTATGCAAATAATAGGGAAGAGATGGGACGAGATTATGGATTATCTAAGGCATCATGCGGATTCAAAACGTGCTTCTCACATCATTGGTAAATTAGTGGTGGCGGCGTCGGCGTACTTTATTTGGCAAGAACGTAATAACAGACTGTTCTCGTCTAATAAAAGGAACGTGGCTCAAGTTATCGACGTGGTTCTTATGACTGTTAGGATGAAATTACATACAATGAAGTTTCGAAGAACAAATAGCGTGAATCAAGTGTTAATCGAGTGGAGTCTTCCTCGAGATTTGCTGCTGGACCAAGATGAATGTGGCTGATTAATGAGCTCGTGTAATCGTAGCCGTGTGTGGCTACTTATTTGTCGGTTTTGACTTGTTTTTCTTGTTTGCTGTAGTTGCTTGTTTTTGTGTGAAACTCTAGCAATGGCATGTCATGCTAGAGAACTGAGGTGGTACACTATCCCTCACTTGTTTTATTTGGTTGTTGAATGAAAGTTTTAACCGGGGTAACCCTTTACCCAAAAAAAAAGTATGACCCTTTCATGCTTTGCCCGTTCAAGGAGCTTCGTGAGCGGATCCGCAATATTTTGATCAGTGTGAACTTTGTGAACACATATCTTTCCCTTTTTCAACTTCATCCCTTATGTAGTTGAAATTCCGCTCAATGTGCCTAGTCTTTCGACGTACACGAGGTTCCTTGATTTAAGCAATCACACCATCGTTATCACAAAGATCTTTAGGGGTCCTGAATGGTAGGGACTACCCCTAGATCGGCAATAAGATCCATATGAATTATCTTAATCAATGAAGCGGCGATGTATTCTGATTCTGTAGTTGACAATGCTACCCTGATTGCGTTCGAAGAACATCTCGATCAGTTTGGAAACTCATATCCATGTAACCCTTCACAATGAATTCCGAAACTCGCATCTCTGTAACCCTTTACAACGAGTTCTTCTTCACCAGATCCATATATTAAATATATCCTTAGTCCTTCTAAGGTATTTCAATATATATTTTTAACAGTCACCCAATGACCGTTACTTGCTGGTATCTTCTCGTCATGCTTAAAAGCGCATAACTTGTCCGGTCTAGTGCATATCATTACATACATAATGAATCCTATAGCAGACGCATATGGGATTCCTTTCATTCTTTCCTGCTCGTCCTTTGAGCTTGGACATTGAGATGCACTCAATATTGTCCTTTCTTGAATAGGTACCAAACCTTTCATAAATTTCTCCATCTTGAACCTTTTCAAGACTTTGTCAATGTATGCACTTTAGTTTAAACCTATCGTGCGCCTTGATCTATCCTTTTTTTTTGGGTAAAGGGTTACCCCGGTGAATTTATATATCAACAGAAAAAACAGGGTGTGACAAGAAACTGGCACACACTACTAGACTTGGTATACCAAGCCTAGGCAATCCAAAAAGCAAACACAACCAAAGACAAAAACAGCCCAGAACTACAAAGGACAACAAAACAAACACGGCCACAACTAAACTAGACACCCAAGACTCAGATTAACTCATTTAGCCTGGATCATTAACTTGATTCTCTGTGGAGATCTTCCATTTCTCTAAAACTCTTCTCTTCACCGGATTGTTGTCCTCTTTGAACCCTATCACTTTTAACCGGACCGTATGAACAATCACCTGCGCCACCTGTTCGGGTGTTCGGCAATTTTGAGAGAATAAGCGATTATTTCTCTCTTGCCAAACAAAGTACGAAGATGCTGCTATAAGAATCTTGCAAATAACATGAACCAACTTCTTTGAATCAGCATATTGAGCCATCCATATCATAATAGAACTCCAATTGTCAGTTACACTATCCAACTCCACCATTGTCTTCACAGTGTTCCAAATTTTAGATGCGAAAGAACATTGAAAGAAGAGATGATCACGCGAGTCCCGGCCGTACCTACAAAGAGGACAACACATTAACCTTAAGTTAGTTTCACTTCCTGCTTCCCAGGCAGCCAATCTGTCTTGCGTCTTTAGCTTATCTTTGCAAACAAGCCACATATGAAACGAATGTCTCGGGATACATTGAGTGAACCAAACCATGTTTGCCCACGAAACGATACCATCCCTGTTGCGTATTGAATCCCACACCACCCCGGATCCGAAGCTACAAGTGTTTCCTTCCAGGTCCTTCCAACTGAGTCTATCCTCCATATTTTGCTCTAGAATCGGAACAGGTAAGTTAATTAAAACCGGGTATAAATCATTCCAAGCTTGGGGCCATTTCCATTGAGAATGATCATCAATCAGATCCACAACACAAGACTGGAGGTTAAAACCTGCATTGGCAATGTGCCTCGGCATAATAAACGATCTGAGCGGGCTGCATTCACACCAATTATCGCTCCACGCATTTGTTTGAGACCCACTCCGAATAGAAAACCAGACATGAGGACGAACCAGCTCGCGAATGGAGAGAATTTTCCTCCATCCCCAGCTCATGCTTCCACGACTCGGAATATCCCAAAAAGACTTTCCTTTCAGCTTATATGAGGGAATCCAATTGACCCATAAAGATTTCCGTTTGGTAATAATACTCCATATATGATTGGTGATCAAAGCTTTATTGACATCAGCAATACTTCGAATGCCTAATCCACCTTCCTTTTTGGGTAAACAAACGTCTTTCCAAGCCACTTTCGCTCGAACTCTACCATCAGTTCCCGCATTCCATAAAAATCTTCGGATTCTTTTCTCAAGATCATGAATGATACGAACAGGAATTATAAAGACGGACGCCCAGTATATATGCATAGAGGAGAGGACCGAATTTATAAGTTGAAGCCGACCCGCAAACGACAAAGATTTATTCATCCAGCTCGTAATTTTATGCTCCAACCGATCAACAAGGATCTTACAATCCTTAAAATTTAGCTTAGTGGTAATAAGCGGAACCCCAAGCTACCGAATAGGGAGAACACCTTGTTGAAAGGGCATTACACTCAGAATCTGTTGACGAACCGATGGAGGGACGTTACACAAGAATACCGTGCTCTTTGAAGGGCTCGGAACTAAACCGGAAATACTAGTGAACAACTCAAGAGCATTTTTAACCTTCTTAACCAAGCTGATGTCACCATTAACAAAAATAAACAAATCATCCGCGAATGAGACGTTAATGATTTTCTGCTTAGCGCAGTGAGCATGATATTTAAACGAAGATTCAGCCGCCTTTTGAAGCAATAAAGAGAGCACCTCCATGATAAGCGTGAATAAGTAAGGCGACATGGGATCCCCTTGGCGCAGGCCACGTTTTCCTGGGAAATATCCATGGATATCACCATTAATACTGACCGAATAAGAAGCAGTGGTTACACAGGTCATGATCCACTTAACCATCTTATTATGAAAGCCAAAACGCTGAAGTACCACCTCCAAAAAACTCCAATTCACCGTGTCATATGCTTTCTGGATATCAATCTTAAAGGCACATCTCGGGGGACCTCTATTGAGATGGTAGTTGTGCATGAGCTCCTGAGTGAGAAGGATATTATCAGATATCTTCCTACCCGGCACAAAAGCGGATTGGTTAATCCCCACAAACGACTCCAGGCTACCCTTTATTCTCTCCGTGATAATCTTACTTATGCACTTGTACAGAACATTGCAACAAGAAATTGGACGATAGTCCAATACTGAATCCGCCGTATCTTTCTTTGGAATCAATGACAGAATCGCGTGATTTATTTGTTTCAACAGCTGACCATTATCAAAGAAATCCAACACCGCATTAGTGACCTCCTCACCCACTATATCCCACGCATGTTTAAAAAAGGCTGATGTGTACCCATCAGGACCTGGGGCTTTATTTTCACTAATACTGAACATGGCCTGCTTAATCTCCTCACGCGTAACCTGACGAACCACGTAAAGACATCCTCCAAGTTCACCGATTCAACCGGGTATTCTACCCCCAAGAAGTTTGAATAATGAGAAACCAATGCATCCACAACTCCATCTCCATCATGACGATTACCCGAAGCATCCACAATACTATGAATTTTACATCTTGCATTCCTGCTTTTCACCATATTATAAAAAAAACTTGTATTCGAATCACCGGCACATAAGCATTCCACCTTAGATTTTTGTTTTAAAAAACACTCCTCATCATAAGCCGCTGATTGGAAATCATGAAGACATTGAACCTCCATTTGCCGTAAACTAGCATCCAGAGGGTTTTTATCAATCATCTTCTGGATGTCTGTGACAACTCGAAATTCCAAGATTTCTATTTCGCAATTATTGCACGTTCTTGTATTATTTAGTCGATTGATTTCACAATTGGTTGTTAGGGAATTGTATATGTTTTGATACAATGAGGTGTGTTGTATGATTGTGCATGACTATGTGTTAATTGTGATAAACTTGTCAAATGTATAAACTTGGTGGTGAAACTGTGAAACTATTTGAGATGGTGTACTATTGTAAAATATATTAGTTAAGGGTGTAGAGGGCCATTAGTGAACTTAAACTATACTTAACCCTAAATCATTCACTAAACCTCTCACAAGAATCCAAGCACGTACTTTCATTCCTTTGGCTCTCTAGCAATCATCACCACCATCATTGTTTCTCTAGAATCATTCAAGGTAATTGTTTAATCGTTGTTTGTGATTAATTGTTTATTAATCATTGTAATACTTGTAAACCCTAATTGATTATTTGATTTGTTGTTGTTCTTGATTCTTGATTATGCGAAAACCCTAGCTTTTATATGATGTTCTGTGATTGTGGTTTTGGATTCTGATTATTGGGAATTGACGTTGATTGTTGAGTGATGATTGCCTGATGATTTAGATAAGTGATTTGGTCAAAATGATTGATGATCGATTGATTCTGCATTATGAGAACATGAATTAGGGTTATAGATCATATGAACTATAAGAACGTAACTGTTGAATGTGTGCGTAACTGTTGCAATCGTGATTGTGATTGTCTGAGTTTTGATTCATGAATAAAGTCCGAGTTTCTATAAGTTATTGAGTCTGAGTTTCTTATACAAACACACATGGTCCGAGTTTTTTTGATAGCATATTATGTCCGACCTTAAACTCATTGTGATGTCCGAGGTTTGAATGTGTGATGTTGTCCAAGTTTCTTATCATCAAGTCATGACCGAGTTTAATATGATGTTCATGTCCGAGTTTAATATAATACCACATGACCGAGTTTAATATGATATCACATGTCTGAGTTTAATATGATGTTCATGTCCGAGTTTAATATAATACCACATGACCGAGTTTAATATGATATCACATGTCTGAGTTTAATATGTTGTTACATGTCCGAGTTTAATATGATGTTCATGTCTGAGTTTAATATGTTGTTACATGTCCGAGTTTAATATGTTGTTTCATGTCCGAGTTTAATGGCTCACCTTTGTCCGACCTTTGACACATGAGGGGGTCCGAGTTTCATGAGGAAACCCCCCCCCCATGTCCGACTTTTTACCCTCCACCCATATGATCCGAGTTTCCAATCCCCACACCACCTTTGGTCCGAGTTTCACCCCCTCACTTGTCCGAATTTCGATAGATGGTAAGCATAGGGTCCGAGTTAGTTGGGCCGGTTGGGTTAAGCTTTATCTAATTGGGCCTTGTCTAGACAATGGGCTGCACATGTTTATTAACTAGACTTGAAGTGTGCGAGTACATTATGTGTGTCTGTATACTAACTATTTGAGCTAAACACATATTATACGGTTATTAGACGACACTAGATGAATAGATGAGCTATCATAGATGGGATTGCATGTGTGTGTTACATGTACAATAATGTGCGTTATATGAACAAAGAATACGTTAGACTAAACTATGAAATCAAAGACGTGACGCATGAATTATGTGAATATGATTAACTGTTTGTGTGATGTATGATTCTGTATATGTATAATTGTATGATACTGAATGCAACTGTATGATTCTACATGCGTGAACATTCTATGTGATATCATCATGTACACAATAAACACACAAGACACAACCGCTTGAATGCCAACGATTTGCAAACCCTAATTTGATGCAAACACTTACATCGTATCATGTGCAACACATCCTAGGTCGTGTGTTACGAACTTAGAGATTTATAAACCCTAGAAGCAATAACATACCGAGCAAACCAAGGTGAGTTCACACAGCCAAGGCATGGGGTTCCCAGGGTGGGAATGGGATTTGATTATTTACTGGTACTTATCTATACTGGAACGTAGTGATGTGATTTGATGAACTATTGTACATACTCCACTGTTAGAACTACTACTAGACTAGTAACACTTATTGAACTGATCTTCGCACACCTGCCAAGGGTTGGCCGCGATATTATGACTGACTTCGCACACCTGCCTTTGGAAGGCCGCGAACTGTAATTTACTAATCTTCGCACACCTGCCTGGTAGGCCGCGATACAGGTAAACCTAGTCTAGAATACACGGGATGAACATCCCCTAATATCTTCGCATACCTGCCTGGGAGGCCGCGATGGAAACAAATATGATACATGACATAACGAACGAACATACTACTACTCACACTGTACTATTACGGAACTGTTAACTGTGAACTCGCTCAACTAGTTGTTGATCCTCTGTTACATGCCTTGCAGGTCGTTAGATACATATGGAGCTTGCACAGGGAGGAGCAGGTCGTTGTGGAGCATGGACTATGTTTTGAAACTTTTTGAACTTATGTTACACAATTGGGTTTCCGTACTTATGCTTCCGCTATACTTATAAACTATGATTATGCTTTGAACACCTATCGTATTGAATGATTGGTTTACATTTATTATAATTGGTATAAATTACACGTTCGATATGATTGGTGGCTTGATCCTGGTCAGTCACGCTCCCAAGCGGTGATACTCCGCAGGTGGATTTTGGGGGTGTGACAGATTGGTATCAGAGCCATTGGTTATAGAGAACTTGGTTTTAATATGGGAAAACGTTTTTATTAAAACCAGACTATAACCAGAACAGTGCTCTCAACGATCCACAACGACGCTTCGCTCCACGTGCAAGACTCGACACACTAGGTAATAAGGTTTATATTTATTACCTGCTTGCTGGAACTGCATAGAACTTTGCTTGTAGTATGCATACATTACTTTGCTCACAACTTGTTATTGCTTAAGAACACTTACGTGCTTACACTCTTCTGTCATCGCGCTATTCGCGAACCTTTCTCACTTATGTTGCCTTTGATGTGAAGATCAATGGCCGGACGAATTAACATGACTCAAGCCCAGCTAGAGGCTCTCGTTCAAGCTCAAGTTGCTGCGGCACTTGCAGCTGCTCAAGCAGGTAGTATACCCTGCAGTATAGACACACACTAGGATCCTTAGATCCTACATTAACTCTCGTATTTAACCTTGTCCTATTCGTACACAATAGGTCAACACGCGCAGCAGCCTGTCTGCACTTTCAAGAACTTCATGGACTGTCGTCCAAGCTCATTCAGTGGCACCGAGGGGGCAGTGGGACTCCTCCATTGGTTCGAGAAGCTAGAATCTGTGTTCGAAATGTGTGAATGCCCTGAGGCTCGCAGGGTCAAGTACGCCACTGGCACTTTGGAAGGAATCGCGTTGACTTGGTGGAACGCGCAAGTACAGATCTTAGGGTTGGCAGCTGCTAACGCCACACCCTGGAACGATTTTAAGGAACTTATCAAAAGGGAATATTGCACGCGTCAAGATATTCACAAGTTGGAAGACGAGCTGTATAACTTGAAAATGGTTGGGTCAGAGATCGAAGCCTATACCAAACGGTCGAATGAGCTGGCCGTGCTGTGTCCAACTATGGTGGACCCTCCATACAAGCGCATCGAGATGTATCTCAAGGGGTTGGCACCAGAAATCCAGAGCCATGTTACCTCGGCTAATCTTGACAACATCCAGGAAATTCAGCGCCTTGCTCATCGTATTACAGATCAGGCAGTGGATCAGAACAGGCTGCCAAAACGTGTCAAGGCTACCACTGCTGCTGTCACCACTGCTGCTACTCCCAGTGACAACAAGAGGAAATGGGAGGGGGATTCCAGCAAGGGATCAGTTTCTGTTCAGTCTCAGCAGCGCAAGACAAATGATTACCAGAGTTCGAGTCAGCAATCACCTGGCAGTCAGGGGCAGGGTGGATATCGGGGAGTTCACCCACTGTGTAATAAGTGCAACAGACACCACAGCGGAAGATGTCGCAGGGAACGTTGTCAAAGATGCCTCAAGATGGGTCATGAGGCTAAGGATTGTAGAAGCTCACGGCCAGCAAATCAGAACCAGCAACTCCCACCGCCAGCTCCACAGAACCAGCAGCAGCAACCACAGCGTGGAAACCGGGGATGTTTCCAGTGTGGGGCAGAAGGTCATTACAAACGCGATTGTCCTCAGTTGAACCAGAATCAGAACCACAACAATAACCAGGGCAACGGGAACAACAACAACAACAGGGGAAACAACAACAACAATGGCAACGAGGCAAGAGGTCAAGCTTTCGTGTTAGGACGAGGAGACGCAATGAACGATATTTGAACTTATAACTTAGTTTGGGTTTTCATTATTATGTTTCCGCTACTCAAACAAAGTTTGGTTTGAACATCAATTGTATTGGGTTTTATGAATTATTTTAACTACTATACTTTATGTTTGATATGATGGATGGTTTGATATTATTAAGCGCACCTGCCGTATTTATGGACCTTATGAACAGGGTGTGCAAACCCTATCATGACAAGTTCGTCATTGTCTTCATCGACGACATTCCGATCTACTCCAAGAGTCAGGAGGAGCACGAGCAGCGCTTACGTCTTATCCTGGAACTTCTACGAAAGGAACAACTGTACGCTAAGTTTTCAAAATGCGACTTCTGGCTTCGTGAAGTCCACTTCTTAGGCCATGTGGTGAACAGGGATGGGATTCATGTCGATCCATCCAAGGTGGAATCGATCAAGAACTGGCCTGCACCGCGTACACCGACAGAAATACGCAAATTCTTGGGTTTGGCGGGATATTACAGACGATTCATTAAGGACTTTTCGAAGAACGCGCAGCCGCTTACTATGTTGACGCAGAAAGGTGTCACCTACCGTTGGGGAGATTCCCAGGAAACCGCTTTTCAGTACTTGAAGGATAGGCATTGCAGTGCACCTGTTCTCTCATTGCCGGAGGGCACAGATGACTTCGTGGTTTATTGTGACGCATCGATACAGAGTCTTGGTTGCGTATTGATGCAACGGGATAAGGTTATTGTTTACGCATCGCGACAACTCAAGATTCATGAACGGAATTACACGACACACGATTTAGAGCTGGGAGCCGTTGTTTTCGCGCTTAAGATATGGCGACACTACCTGCACGGTACCAGGTGCACGATTTACACCGATCACAGGAGTCTCGAGCATATCATTAAGCAGAAGGATCTGAACATGCGTCAACGGAGATGGGTTGAACTACTGAACGACTACGAATGCGCCATCAAGTATCATCCAGGCAAGGCCAATGTTGTGGCCGACGCCCTCAGTCGAAAGGACACCCTACCTAAGCGCGTGCGAGCGCTACGGCTTACTATTCAGTCCAGTCTTCCTGCACAGATACGAGCTGCTCAGATAGAAGCATTGAAACCCGAAAACGTCATGGCTGAAGCCTTACGCGGTTCAAGGCAACGAATGGAACAAAAGGAAGACGGCGCCTACTATGTAACGGGGCGTATTTGGGTCCCACTTTATGGCGGTTTACGAGAGCTTGTGATGGCGAAGCACACAAGTCTCGCTACTCGGTACATCCAGGGTCGGACAAAATGTACCACGACATCAGAACTACTTATTGGTGGCCAAGCATGAAGGCCCACATCGCCACCTATGTTGGCAAGTGCCTGACCTGTGCAAGAGTCAAAGTTGAATATCAGAAACCCGCAGGCCTACTTCAGCAACCCAGGATACCACAATGAAAATGGGAAGAAATTTCCATGGATTTCGTTACAGGCCTACCCAGATCCCAGCGTGGGAATGATACTATATGGGTGATCGTGGATCGACTCACCAAGTCTGCACACTTCCTGGCTATAAAGGAAACGGATAAGTTCTCCACTCCCGCAGACATTTATCTTAAAGAAGTTGTTTTGAGGCACGGAGTGCCCACCTCCATTATCTCGGATCGGGATGCACGATTCACGTCAGAGCTATGGCAAGCGATGCACAAATATTTCGGCTCACGATTAGACATGAGCACAGCATATCATCCTCAGACGGATGGGCAGTCTGAGCGAACGATCCAGACTCTTGAAGACATGCTTCAGGCATGTGTTAACGATTTCGGCAACGGCTGGGAAAAACATCTCCCTTTGGTGGAGTTTTCGTATTATAACAGTTATCACACCAGCACACAAGCCGCTCCATTCGAGGCATTGTACGGACGTAAATGCCGGTCACCTCTCTGTTGGGCAGAGGTAGGGGATAGTCAGATTACAGGACCAGAAATGGTAGTTGACGCTACTGAACGGATTGCACAAATACGACAACGCATGGCGGCAGCTCACGACCGTCAGAAAGCCTACGCGGGCAAGCGTAGAAAGCCATTGGAATTTCAGGTCGGGGACCGGGTTTTTACTTAAAGTCTCACCCTGGAAGGGTGTGGCAAACGGGGCAAACTAAATCCGCGGTATGGCGGACCGTTCGAGATCATTGAGAAAATAGGCAAAGTGACCTACAAGCTAAACCTACCAGCTGAACTCGGTGCAGTTCACAACGTGTTTCACGTGTCGAATTTGAAGAAGTGCCTGTCAGATGAGACCCTCATAGTTCCTTTTAAGGAACTCACTATCGACGAGCGGTTGCAGTTCGTCGAGGAATCAGTTGAAATCACGGACCGGGATGTTAAGGTCCTCAAACACAAGAGAATCCCTCTTGTTCGAGTTCGTTGGAACTCCCGACGTGGCCCAGAGTACACCTGGGTACGCGAAGACC
This sequence comes from Helianthus annuus, assembly GCF_002127325.2. NCBI lineage: Eukaryota > Viridiplantae > Streptophyta > Magnoliopsida > Asterales > Asteraceae > Helianthus > Helianthus annuus. The sequence continues at coordinate 82,476,209 of NC_035442.2, forward strand.
AAATGAAAGAAAAGTATCCCCAGTTATTCGGAACTAATGCATCCACTACTGAGGCTGAAGCTACTAATACTGAATTTCGGGACGAAATTCCAAATCAACGGGGGGATGATGTGACACCCCGGGAAAACCAGTGAACAATACAGCTTATCTAGCTTCCTCAGTGAGTGCGTACCAAATTTCGGGACGAAATTTCTTTTAAGTTGGGGATAATGTGACAACTCGAAATTCCAAGATTTCTATTTCGCAATTATTGCACGTTCTTGTATTATTTAGTCGATTGATTTCACAATTGGTTGTTAGGGAATTGTATATGTTTTGATACAATGAGGTGTGTTGTATGATTGTGCATGACTATGTGTTAATTGTGATAAACTTGTCAAATGTATAAACTTGGTGGTGAAACTGTGAAACTATTTGAGATGGTGTACTATTGTAAAATATATTAGTTAAGGGTGTAGAGGGCCATTAGTGAACTTAAACTATACTTAACCCTAAATCATTCACTAAACCTCTCACAAGAATCCAAGCACGTACTTTCATTCCTTTGGCTCTCTAGCAATCATCACCACCATCATTGTTTCTCTAGAATCATTCAAGGTAATTGTTTAATCGTTGTTTGTGATTAATTGTTTATTAATCATTGTAATACTTGTAAACCCTAATTGATTATTTGATTTGTTGTTGTTCTTGATTCTTGATTATGCGAAAACCCTAGCTTTTATATGATGTTCTGTGATTGTGGTTTTGGATTCTGATTATTGGGAATTGGCGTTGATTGTTGAGTGATGATTGCCTGATGATTTAGATAAGTGATTTGGTCAAAATGATTGATGATCGATTGATTCTGCATTATGAGAACATGAATTAGGGTTATAGATCATATGAACTATAAGAACGTAACTGTTGAATGTGTGCGTAACTGTTGCAATCGTGATTGTGATTGTCTGAGTTTTGATTCATGAATAAAGTCCGAGTTTCTATAAGTTATTGAGTCTGAGTTTCTTATACAAACACACATGGTCCGAGTTTTTTTGATAGCATATTATGTCCGACCTTAAACTCATTGTGATGTCCGAGGTTTGAATGTGTGATGTTGTCCAAGTTTCTTATCATCAAGTCATGACCGAGTTTAATATGATGTTCATGTCCGAGTTTAATATAATACCACATGACCGAGTTTAATATGATATCACATGTCTGAGTTTAATATGATGTTCATGTCCGAGTTTAATATAATACCACATGACCGAGTTTAATATGATATCACATGTCTGAGTTTAATATGTTGTTACATGTCCGAGTTTAATATGATGTTCATGTCTGAGTTTAATATGTTGTTACATGTCCGAGTTTAATATGTTGTTTCATGTCTGAGTTTAATGGCTCACCTTTGTCCGACCTTTGACACATGAGGGGGTCCGAGTTTCATGAGGAAACCCCCCCCCCCATGTTCGACTTTTTACCCTCCACCCATATGATCCGAGTTTCCAATCCCCACACCACCTTTGGTCCGAGTTTCACCCCCTCACTTGTCCGAATTTCGATAGATGGTAAGCATAGGGTCCGAGTTAGTTGGGCCGGTTGGGTTAAGCTTTATCTAATTGGGCCTTGTCTAGACAATGGGCTGCACATGTTTATTAACTAGACTTGAAGTGTGCGAGTACATTATGTGTGTCTGTATACTGACTATTTGAGCTAAACACATATTATACGGTTATTAGACGACACTAGATGAATAGATGAGCTATCATAGATGGGATTGCATGTGTGTGTTACATGTACAATAATGTGCGTTATATGAACAAAGAATACGTTAGACTAAACTATGAAATCAAAGACGTGACGCATGAATTATGTGAATATGATTAACTGTTTGTGTGATGTATGATTCTGTATATGTATAATTGTATGATACTGAATGCAACTGTATGATTCTACATGCGTGAACATTCTATGTGATATCATCGTGTACACAATAAACACACAAGACACAACCGCTTGAATGCCAACGATTTGCAAACCCTAATTTGATGCAAACACTTACATTGTATCATGTGCAACACATCCTAGGTTGTGTGTTACGGACTTAGAGATTTATAAACCCTAGAAGCAATAACATACCGAGCAAACCAAGGTGAGTTCACACAGCCAAGGCATGGGGTTCCCAGGGTGGGAATGGGATTTGATTATTTACTGGTACTTATCTATACTGGAACGTAGTGATGTGATTTGATGAACTATTGTACATACTCCACTGTTAGAACTACTACTAGACTAGTAACACTTATTGAACTGATCTTCGCACACCTGCCAAGGGTTGGCCGCGATATTATGACTGACTTCGCACACCTGCCTTTGGAAGGCCGCGAACTGTAATTTACTAATCTTCGCACACCTGCCTGGTAGGCCGCGATACAGGTAAACCTAGTCTAGAATACACGGGATGAACATCCCCTAATATCTTCGCATACCTGCCTGGGAGGCCGCGATGGAAACAAATATGATACATGACATAACGAACGAACATACTACTACTCACACTGTACTATTACTGAACTGTTAACTGTGAACTCGCTCAACTAGTTGTTGATCCTCTGTTACATGCCTTGCAGGTCGTTAGATACATATGGAGCTTGCACAGGGAGGAGCAGGTCGTTGTGGAGCATGGACTATGTTTTGAAACTTATTGAACTTATGTTACACAATTGGGTTTCCGTACTTATGCTTCCGCTATACTTATAAACTATGATTATGCTTTGAACACCTATCGTATTGAATGATTGGTTTACATTTATTATAATTGGTATAAATTACACGTTCGATATGATTGGTGGCTTGATCCTGGTCAGTCACGCTCCCAAGCGGTGATACTCCGCAGGTGGATTTTGGGGGTGTGACAATGTCATCCAAGTTTTTCCTCAACTCAATCACCTTTGTATGGAGATTCCCCTGATCAAATAAAATTCTTCTCATATACGGCTTTAGGCTCCTTAGTTTCTTCATAACCGAGAACATGTGAACTCCATCAATGCTCTTCGACCATTCCTGGACAACATACTTTCTGAATTCAGGCTTGGCAGTAATAAAGTTAGGAAATTTGAACGGTTTAGCACGATTTGCCACACTTATGTTCGTCTTTAAAATGCACGGAGAGTGATCAGACACTCTATACGGCTGGTACATGGCATAAGCGTCTGGAAAAATCTCAAGGAACTTAAAGTTACCCATAACCCGATCAATCTTCTTCAAGAGCCCCACGCCATTTTTTGGTTTTTGAGTCCAAGTATAGTGAAGGCCGTGCCCTTTGATATCAAACAGCTCCAACTTCTGAATACATTCATTAAACTCCCTCATGCTTATTGTATGTTTCGAAGGCCCATAAAGCGAGTCCTCATGATAAAGAGTCGTGTTAAAATCCCCCATCACAAACCAGGGCTTATTATAACACAGACTATTATGCTTACATAGATCATCCCATAGGGCCCTCCGTTCCTGATACTTATTTTCGGCATACACAAACGAGCCAAAGAGAACTTTCTTATCGGCCTTGAAAATCAGTTGAACATGTATCACTTGATCCGATTGTGCCAAAACCATGAGATCTACCGAATCCGTATCCCAACCCAAAATAATTCTAGTGCCTCGACTACATTGACCACCATTTGAAGTCCAATTCCATTTTCTAAACACATTTTTGCAAACTTTAACCAGTTTCGTAACTTCCACATGAGACTCTAAGATAGCACAAACTTTTAAATTATTTTCAGCTACAAGAACACGAACCTCACTTTGTTTCAGGGGTCGGTTCAAACCCCTAATGTTCCAGGCCATAATACTATCCATTCAAACCGATGTGACCGGGAGTGCTTGCCCCCTCAGCTTGTGTATCATGATTCGCATTCCTCATAAAGTTTGACATCTCCGTTGGAATTACTTCTTCCACTTCGTCATCCAGCCGACTTGATTTTCCCTTATCTTCATTCGGATTAGCCTTAGGATTCTTGATTTCTCCCACCTTCTCTTCATCCGTTTTGGCCAGCACATCAAAGTTATTCTTAACATGCACATTACCTGATGTAGTATAAGATCCCGTGTCATTCTTCGTTCCCGACGTACTTGGCTGCTGACTTTTAATCTTTGGTTTGTAAATAACTTTTGGTTTTTGTTTCTTACCCATCTTAGCTAGTCTCCTTTTATCCGTAACAAAGCCCTCCTCATCCACCACTACCTGCTTAAGCTTTGCATTGGTATTCTTTGCACAATTATGGTCATTGTGACCAAAAATACAGCATAACGAACACCGTTGTTGCTTCCATTCGTACTCCTCATCAACTTGTTCCATAATGTAGCCCTCCTCGTCTAGTTTCGGGATAGCAATCAAAATATGTTCCTTGAGCTCATTATCGGCGTTAATCTCTACCATAGCTCTAGCAAAACTGCTACGGCCCCAATTGTCAGCACACATGTCAGCCGTGAAGCTATCCAGACGTTTTGGCACACCAATCTTAGATGCCAATAAGCTCAATCCATCATCCGTATACACCGCGATAGGAACATTATGGAGTTTCACCCACACAGGGACTGCTTTAATACCATCCTTTTTTAGAGTAGCCGATGGCGTCCAAACATTTAGAAACAATGGAATTTTTCTGATTAACCAGGGGCCACCTTCCAGCACCTTCTGCATACCATCCTGAGAATCAAACTTAAAGAAAAAGAAACCGTTGGAGTTCATCATAATCTTCTCAAATCCAAACTTCGACCATACATTTTTTGCATAGTACTCTACCACCGGAAAAGGTAGCCGATTACCTAAGAAGTAGCCGTACAAGACATTATCAAATCTCTCCTGGACCTTTTTAACAACTTCCCTAGGTATAACAACATCAGCACCTTCTCGGGTCTCCATAGATTCCATAAGTCTAAAATTAATCTCTCTCTTATTTCGAACAGTCGACTTAAGTTTATCAGCATAAGAGCTAGGTTTCTGATATACCTGATTCTGTCCATCGTCACTACCGTTAGTTTGGGTTTGAGAAGATTATCAGCATAAGAGCTAGGTTTCTGATGTCGTGTCATGATGTATAGTAGACTAGGTTATGGGGTATTATAGGTCTTTGGTTTTTTGTTTTTGTTTTACATATATGGGGCATGTCCTGTATATGAACTAGTGTGGAACACATCCTCACTACTTGTTTTTATTTGCGGTTGCATTTTAATAGAATCACCGGGGTAACCCTTTACCCAAAAAAAACTTCATTTACCATGGATTTGAAACAATTGATTCTGTTACAACACTCCCCGACATTTCCGCCATGTTTTGTATGTTCCACGTGGTCGGGGTGTGACAGAAAAGTTGGTATCAGAGCCAATGGTTATAGGGAATTAGGTTATCAGAGCCACGTTTTGTATGCTTTCTGATATGCCTTGATCTATCCTTATAGATTCTTTATTCCCAAAATATAGGCGACTTCACCAAGATCCTTAATGGAAGAACAACTTCCAAGCCAGGCTTTTATACCTTCCATGGTTGGAATGTTATTTCCAAATAGTAGAATGTCATCAATATATAATACTAAGAAAGTAATAATGCTCCCACTAGCCTTCTTATACACACAAGCTTCATCGCCTTTCTTGATGAATCCATATTCCCTAATTTCTTCATCAAAATGGTGATTCCAACTTCTAGATGCTTGTTTCAATCCATAGATTGATTTCTTTAACTTGCATACTTTGTTAGGATGTTTTGGATCGACAAAACCTTCAGGCTGAACCATATAGACATCTTCCTCAAGATATCTATTAAGGAAAGTCGTTTTGAGATCCATTTGCTAAATCTCATAATCATATTGTGCAATTATGGCAAATGATATCCTAGTTGACTTTAACATCGCCACAGGTGAGAAGGTCTCATCGTAATCAACCCTTTGAGTTTGAGTGAAACCTTTTGCTACAAGTCTCGCTTTACAAGTATCCAAGTTACCATGCATATCGGTTTCCTTCCTAAAAACCCACTTACTTCCAACTACTTTGGAGTTAAGAGGTGTTACAACCAGTTCCCATACTTGGTTGTTATACATGGACTGCATCTTTACGTTCATGGCTTCAAGCCATTTGTCACAATCAGATTCTGATATTGCATCATGGTATGTGGTAGTTTTTGTATTTGATCCTAATTCTAAAATTCGATATCAAGGGAATGGCTGAAATTTTGAGAGAGGAGTAAGCGGGAAGATCTGTACGATTTCCCTTGTTTTTTCTTGTGATGTTATGCATAACAGTCTGTGATTAGATCTTGATCTTTCAAGAATCTATAACGAACTCGTTAGCATTAGGGATCAATTAAGAACAAGGGTTTCACTTTTGTTTTTTTCTTCATAATCGCCGCCTTAGTAATATATTCTGAAACCCTAATTTATTAATCTGGTAGCCATTGATTGCGGTTAATTGAGATTAACTTAGCTAGATTGATGACACTAGTTTAATCGATCAAGGGTTGAGGTTTTGTTCTAGGGTTTAAAGGATTACGGGTTCTATTTTCTTGGGAGTTCGGGTTCTTGTTTAGTGAAAGATTTACTCTTGTCGGCCGGTTAGGGTTTATTGCTTGCATGGAGGGAAAAAGTGATGGGGTTAAACCTTTGGATCAAGGTACTCCTGGGAATGATGATAACACACCACCGGTTCGTGGGATTGGGCTGCGAGTAACAAATATTGAGGGTAATCCTATGATGCCGAGACGTGGTATGTACTCTACTAATAATACGTCGGTGATAGATGGGTTGTTTGAGTTTTCGAAACCTGTGGAATTGGATGCTACGTGGGGATATGGAGGTGGGTATACGGCTGCCAAGATGGATGCCCATGCAAACCTTAGTTCGAGTAACGTGGTGAATAATATAGCCAAATTTTCTTATGCGGACAAGGTTAAAACGCAGACATCGCTGAAAAGAGAGGTTAACTTCCGAAAGTTGGATGCTACAGAGACGGTTCAGGATGCTGATGTGCTTATTCCTCGAGAGGTAATTAAAAAGGTCCAGGATAAATTTGAGAACGTTTTGTATGGCTATTTTTTGGGTAATCGATTACCATTTCCTGTTGTGGAATATTATGCAAAAAATGTGTGGGCTAAGTATGGATTCTCTAAACTTATGATGAATAAGGATGGTTTCTTTTTCTTTAAGTTTGATACAAAAGAGGGCATGGCTAAAGTATTGGAAAGGGGACCATGGTTGATCAGGAAAGTGCCGTTGTTTTTAAATGTCTGGTCTCCGGCTGTCAGCTTAAGAAAAGAGGGTATTAAGTCGATTCCGGTATGGGTAATGATGTATAATGTTCCGATTGCTATTTATAGATGATGGCTTGAGTTTGTTGGCTTCTAAGATAGGTATTCCGAAAAGATTAGATGGGTATACGGCGAATATGTGTGCGGATAACTGGGGAAGGAGCAGTTTTGCAAGGGCTCTAATTGAAATAGATGCGGAGAATGAACTAAAAGACCATATCATTGTTGCTATTCCGAAACTAGAGGAAGAGGGATACATCACAGAAAAGGTGAAAGTGGAGTATGAATGGCAGCATCAGAGATGCTCTTTGTGTTGTATCTTTGGCCACAACGATCAGACATGTGCCAAGAATGTTCAAAATAAAGCTAAACAAGTGGTTGTTGATGAGGAGGGGTTTACTACTGATAAGAGGAAGGTGGCGAGAGTGGGTATGATGCAGAAAAGGCAAAAGCAAAAATTTATCTACAAACCTAAGATGAATAAATCAGGGCCGAGCACATCGGGTACTAAGGAGGGTAATGTAAACGATCTAGAAAATCAAAGGGTAAAGACTCAAAACTCGTTTGATGTTTTGTCAAAGGGGGATGGGGATACGGAAGTTGGTAATAAAAGTCCGGTTATTGAGGTTAGGGCTGGTGAAAAAAATGGTAATGGCACAAGTTCTCGTGTAGAGGAAGAGGTTGTGGAAACTGTTTCGACTGAAATGTCTGAGTTTATGCGGCATGATCAATGTAAGTATTCTGAGGGCGCAAGCACTCCCGGTCATATTGGTTTTAATGGATAGTATAGCCTCATGGAATATAAGGGGTTTGAATAATGGCACAAGTTCTCGTGTAGAGGAAGAGGTTGTGGAAACTGTTCCGACTGAAATGTCTGAGTTTATGCGGCATGATCAATGTAAGTATTCTGAGGGGGCAAGCACTCCCGGTCATATTGGTTTTAAAGGATAGTATAGCCTCATGGAATATAAGGGGTTTGAATCGACCCCTGAAACAAAGTGAGGTTCGTGCCCTGTGTCACACCCCGACCACGTAAAACAACAAAACGTGGCGGAAACGTCGGGGAGTGTTGTAACAGAATCATTGTTTCACAACCATGGAATAAATAGTTTCGTTTTATTGAATTATTGAACTAAATGTTTTGATACAAATTAGATAAATACAACTATTATCCTCCAAGTTTTAAAGTCGCTAAGGCCTTGTCCATTCCTATGTGAGAATACACCAATATCATCATCAAATGCCATCAACTAATGTACCTGAAACACATGTGAAAATAGGTACGTCAGCATAAAAATGCCGGCGAGTACATAGGTTTTGTATGAGTTTCAGATTCATGGCTCGTTTTACATATTGCAATACTTATTTAAAAACCTTGTTTTGAAAAGTATAGTATTGCGACATAAATAACCAACTCAAATCAAATTGGTTATATTTTATAAAAATCTCGTAGCCATGATTCTTAACCCCAAAACATTTGTTTAATTAAATCCAGATTTGTAAATCGTTTATGGAATAAAACTCGAATAGTATAATATATTGTTGGAAAACCTTGTATTACAACTTTGTTTTGTTTACGATTGCCCAAGTGATCTAGATAACGCAACGATATATAATGTATTAAAAGCACTTATATATAGGAAGTACCAGCGGCGTATCCACCATGCTTTTAACACATTATACCCGCCCCGTTACCTAATCACTTCCCTAACCCAACGGTTCAAACAGATTCAAACAGTTCGTGTCAATCAACGGTTACAAACGGTTCACATAGTCAAATAGTCACTAACGGTTCACATAGTCAAATGGTTACAAACGGTTCACATAATCCAACGGATCATCTAGTCAACGGTTATAAACGGTTCACATAATCAATGGTTACTAGCGGTTCACATAGTCAAATGGTTACCAACGGTTCATATGATCAAATGGTTACAACGCTTCAAATGATCATATGGTTACAACGGTTCAAAATGTAAAACAATGTGTCCATATGCTGGATGAGCATATGCGACAAAATGTAGTATATGGAAATCAATGTGCTAGCATGTTAAGTGAACATACATAGCAAAACATAATGAAATCGTGTACTAATAATGTACTATTGAACATAGTAAGTATATGATATAAAAACATGGGAAACATGAAAGTATCAAGTAGGCACATGTGTTCCACCCCAAAACAGTTTGAAAACAGTAAAAGAGGGGACTATGTACTCACCTGAGGGTGCTTAGAAGTCTTGAACAACAACCAAGCAAAGCTAGAGTGATTAGGGAATCAAACGGCACCCTATATAGGTAACTATGTAAATAACCGGACCTAAATCGGGAGATAGGATAGAATGAGGTTCTATAAATCAAATGAGTAATTGAACTCATATGGTATGATTTAATAGACCCTACATTCTGATTGAAAGGCCTACCTAAGTGCTTTTGACCCGTTTTGACACGTTATGGTAACATAAGCTACTATAAGGCGTCGTTAGCGTAAAACTATGTTCGGACGGTAATCTATGTGCTATGCCAAGTCTTACATGCCCAATTATCCCTAAACATGTTACTAAATCAGATTACTTGTCAAAAATATGTTCACATAGTCAAATTACGGATTCTAGCTTCAAAAGGGCATTTTGGTCATTTACTATGGGCATACAAGCTAACTAGCAAATGACTAACCGATCCTATGTGATCGATCATAAGGTATAACCTCAGTGGTTATTCCCTATGCAACTATGATCACTAACTAAGCTTGGTCGGATCCTAACGATCGACCAAACGGGTAGGGTTCGGAAGTATAAGCGGTTGTTTAGTCCGCGTATCTTACAACCCTAAACAAGCACAAACTAATAGTGTCGAGTTAGACATGTCAAAACATGTCTAACCTACTGATTTGGTATCAAAACAAAGTGTTTTGATACCCTAAAGTAGTTCCGAGGCAAAATGCGTGCTAAAACGCATTTTGACCGAAACTTTGACTCGACACTACAACTAGATAACGTGGTAATCAGCGGTTATAATCGCGAAGGATTATAACTATCGTGATTACAATCACGTGTCAAAGTTCAATTGAACTTTGACTTGACCAATTGATGGTCAAAACCGAAAGTCAAACTGTTGGCCAAACTGTTTGACTTTCTGCACTACATAAGGAAAAAGCAAGAAAAAGAATGAAAGAAGGCTCACAATAGTCCTTGCTATCTTTTCTACAAAGAAGACAAGTCCCAAATGCTTGAGAGAGAGCTCCAAAGCAGATGTGAAGAGAGGAATGAGAAGAATGAGCAAGGAATGAATGAAATGGATGGGCTATTTATACTTGTGGTGATGCTCTAGGATCATCACAAGTGGTTTGTTTAGCCATTAAGGAAAAAAATCTCATCCATACAAGTGTTAGGAGCAGGTGCAAAGCCTTGGAGAGGTGGTAACTTGGTTACCACACAAAGAAATTGCAAGTTTGGCCCCTGAAATTACAAACTGTTGCTGAAAACACACATTCTGCCCAGATGAGGCACTCGCGTAGCGCTAGGGCATAGGCCTTAGGGCTCGCGCTACGCTAGCATGTATCAGGTTCAGCAAAGTTTCAAAATTGACAGAAATGGTCCCTGCACGTGTTTAAAGCCTTTTTCGATGCGTTTAAACCTCGTTAACCTCATTTCAAGGCTCTAAAATGAAGTTAAAGCATAGGGGACTCAAAACATGCTCAAAAATATCTCGGATGTCGGTTCGTTTGGTCGTACGGTCACGTTGTTCGGTTATTTACGACGAAACTCGAACGGACGCGAAAACGATCCAAATTAAGCGACGAATGGAATTTTTTGCATGGCGATCACTAAAACAAAAATATTTTAGTGTGTACAAAAATTTTGGATGTCCAGATGTGTCCAGAACGTAAGATATGCGCGAAAATGCAAACTTACGCCGTTTATGACACTTTTAGTCCCTGTAAGATCATATAAGCATGTTTTCACACACCGAACCTATCAAAGCTTATTTCTAAGCCATATTTAGGTTATATATGGTATGTTTAACTTATGATCAAGTTCCGGACTGTTCGACACCATACGAATCGGTATAGTTTCGCAGTTTGACACAAATAGTCCCTGCGATCGAATAAACTTGATTTCGGCATACCAAACCATCCAAAACTTATTTCTAAGTTATGTAAAGGTTATTTAAGGTATGTTAAGCCTATGTCACTATTCCGGAGTGTTTGTTGCATTAAACTGGTTATATTTACGCATCAGATCGTGTATAACCTTCCAGAAAGCGACTTAAAGCCCGAAATCGAACAAGAATTGATATGTGCAAATGATACACATATTTTCACAATTCCCAAGTATGAAATACAAAATTTCATTGGTTTGGCATTTGTTTGACGGTCACAGTGACACAGGTGTCACAGTCTCCCCTACTTTAGGAAATTTCGTCCCGAAATTTATTCGTAGGAGTCTGTCTGTGACTTTGTGTCAAATAACCCCTAGAGATATGCAAAGCATAATCCTATCATTTCCTTAACGGACATTCTTCAGAAACGAAAATGAACAGACGGAGTCATTTTCAACAGATGTTTCCTCAGAAACGGAAATGAAAAGGATAATCAGACGGATATTCATTTCCTTCAACGGATATTCTTCAGAAGCGAAAATGAATGGATGATCCATTTTCAACAGATGCTTCCTCAGATTCAGAAATGAAAAGGATATTCAAACGATATTCATTTCCTTCAACGGATATTCTTCAGAAGCGAAAATGAATGGATGATCCATTTTCCTCAACGGATTCTTCATCAGAACAGAAATGAAAAGGATATTCAAACGGATATTCATTTCCTTCAACGGATATTCTTCAGAAGCGAAAATGAATGGATGATCCATTTTCCTCAACGGATTCTTCATCAGAACGGAAATGAAGGATTAAACAAACGGATATTCATTTCCATCAACGGATATTCTTCAGAAGCAAAAATGAATGGTTGATTCATTTTCTTCAACGGATTCTTCATCAGAACGGAAATGAAGGATTAAACAAACGGATATTCATTTCCATCAACGGATATTCTTCAGAAGCGAAAATGAATGGTTGATCCATTTTCTTCAACGGATTCTTCATCAGAACGGAAATGAAGGATTAAACAAACGGATATTCATTTCCATCAACGGATGGAATGTTAGGGGTTTGAACCATCCCCTTAAACAAAAGGAGGTTCAAAGTTTTGTGAGTAATAATAACTTGCAAGTTGTCGCTATTCTAGAGTCGCATGTTCAAGTTGCCAATTTGGATAGAGTTTGTAAAAACGTTTTCAGAAATTGGGATTGGTCATCAAATGGTAGTTTGTGTGATAAGGGTACTCGGGTGATTGTGGGCTGGAATGTGGATAATGTTGATGTTGTGGTGTTGCATGCAACTAATCAAGTTATTCATGTTCAAGTTCGGTTGAAGAAAGATAATGCCATGATAAATGTCTCCTTTGTTTATGCTAGTAACAATGATCAAGAAAGAAAGCAGCTATGGGAATCGTTGAAAATGCATAAAGGGGTGGTTAATTCGAGCCCTTGGCTAATAATGGGAGATTTTAATGAGGCGCTAAATGCTGAAGATAATTGCATGGGGTCATCGTGCATGACTACGGCCATGAAAGACTTCAATGAGTGTGTCAAGAACCTGGAAGTGTTGGATGTTAGAGGCCATGGAATTCATTATACATGGAGTCAAAGTCCGAAGAAAGGTGTTGGTATTCGGAAGAAATTGGACCGGATCATGGCTAATGTTAGTTTTGTGGATAAATTTGTTGATGCTTATGCGGTGTTTCTTCCTAGTGGCATTTCAGATCATTCCCCTGGTTTGCTTAAACTTCAAATGGCTCATAAAAGTAAACCCAAACCTTTTAAATTTACTAATCTTTTGACTCACAAAAAGGAGTTTTTTAGAGTTGGTTTCGAATGGGTGGGCTGCTGAGGTTCAAGGTGTGCCCATGTTCCGAGTTGTTAAGAAGTTACGGGGTCTTAAACAACCGATGAGAAGATTGCTTAGAAAACAAGGGAACATCCACAAAAAGGTGATTGAGTTAAAGGGGGAGTTGGATTCTTTACAACGTAAGGTAGATGCTGATCCTTTTAATTTGTTACTTAAAGAAGCCGAGTCTAGTTGTGTTAACAAATATTTGGAAGCTACTATGGATGAGGAGAGATTTTTGAAGCAAAAAGCTAAACAGAAGTGGCTGGATGTTGGGGATTCAAATTCAGCTTTTTTCCATAATGTTGTGAAATGTCGGAATCATGTTAATAAAATTAGTGTCATTAAAGATACTTCTGGGAATGTTTATGAAGGAGATGAAGTTTCTACTGCATTAGTTAATCATTTTCGAGAATTCCTGGGTTCGAATAGGAGCATGGTTAACCGAGTTAACCAAGATATCTTCTCGGCCACATTAAACCCGATAGTTGCAGATTCTATGTGCAGACAAGTGACCCCGGAAGAAGTTAAAGCTGCTATTTTTTCGATAAATGAAAACAAGGCTCCAGGGCCTGATGGTTACACGTCCGAATTCTTTAAGAAATCGTGGCCGATTGTTGGTGAAGAGGTAACAATTGCAATTATTGATTTTTTTGAGTCGGGGAGATTGCTTCAGGAGATAAATCACACGTTTCTAGCTTTAATTCCTAAAGTCTTGACCCCGGGAACTGTAACCGATTACAGACCAATATCGTGCTGTAATGTGGTGTATAAAGGTATTAGTAAGATTATCACCAGCAGGATTCTTGAAGGGTTAGACAGCATTATAAGTGAAAATCAATCAGCGTTCGTGCCGGGAAGAAGGATATCAGATAATATCATGTTGACTCAGGAGTTGATGCACAACTATCATCGACAAGTCGGGCCTCCCAGATGTGCCATGAAAGTGGACATTCAAAAAGCATATGATACGGTTGATTGGAGATTTTTACGTGATATTTTGCATGGGTTTGGGTTTCGTCAACGATTTATATTGTGGATTATGGAATGCATTACGAACACGTCGTTTTCCATAAGTGTTAATGGAAATATTTACGGATATTTCAAAGGAAAGCGTGGTTTGCGTCAAGGGGATCCAATGTCTCCGTATTTGTTCACTATGGTCATGGAAGTTCTTACGCTAATGCTCACCAAAGCTGCTACCTTTGATCCCTCTTTTAGGTTTCATAACAAATGTGAGAAGCAGATGATAATTAATGTGTGCTTTGCGGATGATCTATTCTTGTTTGCTAGAGGTGACTCGGGCTCGGTTAAAGTTATTATGAAATCGCTAAAGGATTTTGAGGAGGTGTCTGGGTTGGTTCCTAGCAATGCAAAAAGCTCTGTCTTTTTTTGCAATATTCCTTTATCTACAAGGACTAGGATCGCTGAATTGGTGCCTTTCGAAGAAGGGCAACTACCTATTAGATATTTGGGAGTGCCTTTGCTCGCTTCGCGATTGTCAGCTAGAGATTGCAAGGCTTTGGTGGAACGCATGTCGAAACGAATAAATGACTGACATCCGATTGTCAGTTTTAACAAGAGTTTATTACAAGTGAGGGGTGGAGTGAAAAATGGCTTTTCTCTGGTCCCTTAGGCGATTTTGGCGACTACTCAAGAAACCCTAGTTTGCTTCGTTCGTTCCTACTGATCTTCTTCTTGATTGATTTCGGTTAGCAAGTGGGGTGTTGTCGTTCCTTCTGAGTAAGGATACTAGACTTCACCGTGTTTTCTAATCGTTTGACGTCGGGTTTAAGGTTATTTTTTTCTTTCGTTTTTTCTGCTAGGGTTTGTCGCCGGATCGTTTGGTTCTTGTTATTTCTCTTTCTTTTTTGCACGTTGCATGGTTCTAGATCTTGTTTGTCATGGATTCTAAGCAGTTCAAGCAATCGGATATGGATGCTAGACTTGTTAAACCGCCGGATATATTGAGCGCCTCGTTAAACCCTAATAAGGGTTTTCAGGTGGCTAATGAAAACGCTGATGCAACTCCGGGTTCAACGCAAGGCACTGCTCCGATACGTGGAATTGGATTACGGGTCACAAACATTGAAGGTAATACATTGCTGCCAAGGAGGGGATTATATTCCACGAATAATCCATCGATCCTTGATGGGTTGGAGGCAATATCTTTACCTGTGGAGAATATGTTTGCTGCTGGAGGATCGTCGTCGAGGGCTGCTACGGGTCAACCTGATACTGTGCATGATGAGCCTTTTTGGGATACTTATAAGGCAGAAGAACCAGTCTCGTATGCTGAAAAAGTGCAGTCAAATCGGAGGAAAACAGAGGTAAATTTCAGACTTATGGAACCAGTTGAGACAAGGGAGGGTGCGGACATTGTTATTCCTAAAGAAGTTGTCAAGCAGGTTCAAGATAAGTTTGAGAACGTGTTATATGGTTACTTTCTTGGAAATAGATTACCGTTTCCAGTAGTTGAATATTATGCAAAGAATGTCTGGGCCAAGTATGGATTTGTTAAACTCATGATGAACTCAGATGGATTCTTTTTCTTTAAATTTGATTCTAAAGATGGTATGACGAAGGTGTTGGAAGGAGGGCCATGGCTTATTCGTAAAGTTCCTTTATTTTTGAATGTGTGGTCGCCTAAGGTTAGTCTAAAGAAAGATGGGATTAAAAATGTTCCAGTATGGGTTAAGTTGCACAACGTTCCAATTTCAGTGTACACGGGTGATGGTTTGAGTCTGCTAGCATCCAAACTAGGGGTTCCAAAAAGATTGGATTCTTACACTGCTGATATGTGTGTTGAGAATTGGGGTAGGAGTAGTTATGCGCGAGCCATGATTGAAGTCAGTGCGGATAAAGATCTTAAAGACCATATTATCCTAGCTATTCCAAAGATGGATGAGGAGGGGTATATAACTGAACGTGTAAAGGTTGAATATGAATGGAAACCCCTTCGGTGTGCGACATGTTGTTTATTTGGGCATGATGAGAATACGTGCAGTAAGGTGGATAGGGGTAAACTTAAACAGGTAGTCGTTGATGATGAAGGATTTGTTACGGATAGGAGGAGGGTAGCGAAGCGGTCATATCTGCAAAAGAAACAAAAACCCAAAGTGATTTATCGGCCCAAGCTGAATACGATTGGGGCAAGTACATCGGGCACAAAGGAGGATAAAATAGAAAATGCTGTGTCAACTTCTTCAGGCGCAAAAGGGTCGGGTACATTCAATGTAAAAATTTCGAATGCCTTTGATGTCCTTGATTCAGCAGAGGGGGATGGATATGAGAGTAGACCGGGTAATTCACATAACAAGGATAAAAAAGGTGGTGATACGGTGCATGAAATAGACGAGATTTTAGACGAGATTCCAACGGAGATGTCAAAATTTATGAGGAATGCGAATCAGGATACTCAAGCTGAGGGGGCAAGCACTCCCGGTCACATCGGTTTGAATGGATAGTATTATGTCCTGGAACATAAGGGGATTGAACCGTCCCCTGAAACAAAGTGAGGTTCGTGTTCTAGTAGCTGAAAATAATTTAAAAGTTTGTGCTATCTTAGAGTCTCATGTTGATGTTACGAAACTGGTTAAAGTTTGCAAAAATGTGTTTAGAAAATGGAATTGGACTTCAAATGGTGGTCAATGTAGTCGAGGCACTAGAATTATCTTGGGTTGGGATACGGATTCAGTAGATCTTATGGTCTTGGCTCAATCGGACCAAGTCATACATGTTCAATTGATTTTCAAGGCTAATGGGAAAGTTCTCTTTGGTTCGTTTGTGTATGCCGAAAATAAGTATCAGGAACGGAGGGCCCTATGGGATGATCTTTGTAAGCATAATAGTCTGTGTTATGATAAGCCCTGGTTCGTGATGGGGGATTTTAACACCACTCTTTATCATGAAGACTCGCTTTATGGGCCGTCGAAGCATACTATTAGTATGAGGGAGTTTAATGATTGTATCCAGAAGGTGGAGCTGCTTGATATCAAAGGCCACGGCCTTCACTATACTTGGACCCAAAAACCAAAAAATGGCATCGGACTCTTGAAAAAGATCGATCGAGTAATGGGTAATCTTAAGTTCCTCGAGAGTTTTCCAGACGCTTATGCCTTGTTCCAGCCGTATAGAGTGTCTGATCACTCTCCATGCATTTTAAAGACGAACAATAGTGTGGCTAAACGGGCTAAACCGTTCAAGTTTCCTAACTTTATTACCGCTAAACCTGAGTTTAGAAAGTATGTGGTTCAGGAATGGTCGAAGAGCATTGATGGTGTTCATATGTTTTCGGTTATGAAGAAACTAAGGAACCTTAAGCCGTATATGAGAAGAATTTTGTTTGATCAGGGGAATCTCCATACAAAGGTGACTGAGTTGAGGAAAAAATTGGACGACATCCAGATGATGATTGATAAAGACCCTCTTGATGCTAGTTTACGGCAAATGGAGGTTCAATGTCTTCATGAGTTTCAATCAGCGGCATATGATGAGGAGAGCTTTCTGAAACAAAAGTCTAAGGTGGAATGGTTATGTGCTGGTGATTCGAATACAAGTTTCTTTCATAATATGGTGAAAAGCAGGAATGCAAGATGTAAAATTCATAGTATTCTGGATGCTTCGGGTAATCGGTATGATGGAGATGGTGTTGTGAATGCGTTGGTTTCTCATTATTCTAATTTTTTGGGTGTGGAATACCCGGTTGAATCGGTAAGCTTGGAGGATGTCTTCACCAATGTTCTCTCGGCTAATGTTGCGGGTTATATGGTGCGTCAGGTTACCCGTGAGGAGGTTAAGCAGGCTATGTTTAGCATTAGTGAAAATAAAGCCCCAGGCCCTGATGGGTACACTTCAGCGTTTTTTAAGCATGCATGGGATATTGTGGGTGACGAGGTTACTAATGCGGTGTTGGATTTCTTTGATAATGGTCAACTGTTGAAACAAATAAATCATGCGATTCTGGCATTGATTCCTAAGAAAGATACGGCGGATTCAGTTTTGGACTATCGTCCAATCTCTTGTTGCAATGTTCTGTACAAGTGCATAAGTAAGATTATTACGGATAGAATAAAGGGTAGCCTGGAGTCGCTTGTGGGGATTAACCAATCCGCCTTTGTGCCGGGTAGGAAAATATCTGATAATATCCTTCTCACTCAAGAGCTCATGCACAACTACCATTTAAATAGAGGTCCTCCGAGATGTGCTTTTAAGATTGATATTCAGAAAGCTTATGACACGGTAAATTGGAGTTTTTTGGAGATAGTTCTTCAGCGGTTTGGTTTTCATAATAAGATGGTTAAGTGGATCATGACATGTGTAACCACGGCTTCGTATTCGGTCAGTATTAATGGTGATATCCACGGTTACTTCCCGGGGAAACGTGGCCTTCGTCAAGGGGATCCCATGTCGCCTTACTTATTCACGCTTATCATGGAGGTGCTCTCTTTATTACTTCAAAAGGCGGCGGAATCTTCGTTTAAATTTCATGCTCACTGTGCTAAGCAGAAAATCATTAACGTCTCATTTGCGGACGATTTGTTTATCTTTGTAAATGGTGACATCAGCTCGGTTAACAAGGTTAAAAATGCTCTTGAGTTGTTCACTAGTATATCCGGCTTAGTTCCGAGCCCTTCAAAGAGCACGGTTTTCATGTGCAACGTTCCTCCATCGGTTCGTCAGCAGATTCTGAGTGTTATGCCTTTTCAACAAGGTAATCTTCCTGTTCGGTATCTTGGGGTTCCGCTTATTACCACTAGGCTGAATTTTAAGGATTGCAAAATCCTTGTTGATCGGTTGGAACATAAAATCACGAGCTGGATGAATAAATCTCTGTCATTTGCGGGTCGGCTCCAACTTATAAATTCGGTCCTCTCCTCAATGCACATATACTGGGCCTCCGTTTTTATTATTCCTGTTCGTATCATTCATGATCTAGAGAAAAGAATCCGAAGATTTTTATGGAATGCGGGAACTGATAGTAGAGTTCGAGCGAAAGTGGCTTGGAAGGATGTTTGTTTACCCAAAAAGGAAGGTGGTTTAGGCATTCGTAGTATTGCCGATGTCAATAAAGCTTTAATTACCAATCATATATGGAGTATTATCACTAAACGGAAATCTTTATGGGTAAGTTGGATTCACTCTTATAAGCTGAAAGGCAAGTCTTTTTGGGATATTCCGAGTCGAGGAAACATGAGCTGGGGGTGGAGGAAAATCCTCTCCATTCGTGAGTTGGTTCGACCGCATGTTTGGTTTACTATTCGAAGTGGGACTCAAACAAATGCATGGAGTGATAATTGGAGTGAATACAGCCCGCTTAGATCCTTTATTACGCCGAGACACATTGCCAATGCAGGTTTTAACCTACAGTCTTCTGTTGCGGATCTGATTGATGATCACTCTCAATGGAAATGGCCTCAAGCTTGGAATGACTTGTACCCGGTTTTAATTAACTTACCGGTTCCGACTCTAGATCAAAATATGGAGGATAGAATCAGTTGGAAGGATCGGGAAGGAAACAAGTGTAGCTTCGGATCTGGGGTGGTGTGGGATTCTATACGCAACAGGGATGGAATCGTTTCGTGGGCAAACATGGTGTGGTTCGCTCAATGTATACCGAGACATTCGTTTCATATGTGGCTTGTGTGCAAAGATAAGCTAAAGACGCAAGACAGATTGGCGGCATGGGAAGCAGGAAGCGAAACTAACTTAAGGTTAATGTGTTGTCCTCTTTGCAGGTACGGCCGGGACTCGCGTGATCATCTTTTCTTTCAATGTTCCTATGCGTCTAAAATTTGGAACAATGTAAAGACAATGGTGGATTTGGATAGTGTGTCTGACCAATGGAGCTCTATTATGGTATGGATGGCTCAATATGCTGATTCGAAGACGTTGGTTCATGTTATTTGCAAGATTCTTATAGCAGCATCTTCGTATTTTATTTGGCAAGAGAGAAACAACCGATTATTTTCTCAAAATTGCCGAACTCCCGAACAGGTGGCGCAGGTGATACTTCATACGGTCCGGTTAAAAGTGATGGGGTTCAAAAAGGACAGCAATCCGGGGAACAGGAGAGTTTTCGAGAAATGGAAGATCTCTACAGAGAATCAGCTAAATGATCCAGGCTAAATGAATTAACTAGAGTCTTGAGTTGTCTAGTTTAGTTGTGGCCGTTTTTGGTTTTGTTGTTCTGGGTTGTTTCTGTAGTTGGTTGTGTTTGTTTTTGGACTGCCTAGACTTGGTATGCCAAGTCTAGTAGTGTGTGCCAATTCTTGTCACACCCTGTTTTGTTTTTTGATGATATATAAAATTCACCGGGGTAACCCTTTACCCAAAAAAAAAAAAAAAAAAAACGAATAAATGACTGGAAAAACAGATTTCTTTCATTCGCGGGTAGATTGCAACTGGTGCTATCGGTCCTGTCTGCGATTCATGTGTATTGGGCATCGGTATTTATTTTGCCGGTCAGTATTATAAAAGAGTTGGAAAATAACATGAAAAGATTTCTTTGGGGGCAGAGTATGGGGTCTAAAAGCAAAGCAAAAGTGGCTTGGAAAGAGGTTTGTATGCCGAAGTCGGAAGGTGGTTTAGGCGTCAGAAGGATCGTGGATGTAAACAAGTCTCTAATGGCGTATCACATCTATAGTATCGTTTCTGGCAGGAAATCATTATGGACGAAGTGGGTGACTTTGTATAGACTTCGGGGTCGAAGTTTGTGGGATATTCCGGTTCAACCTAGCTCCCCATGGGGCTGGAAAAAATTGTTGAACTGTAGGAATGGGATTCGGGATCACATATGGGTTAAGATTGGTAATGGTCAAAGCACTTCGTTGTGGTTTGACAAATGGTCAAGTGATTGCCCATTGCAGCATCTAGTTACGCCGCGTCAAATGGCCCGTCATGGTTTTACGATCAAATCTAAAGTGACAGAGGCTTTTATTGATGGCAGATGGGAATGGCCAGAAGAGTGGAGAAATGAGTATCCGGTTTTGTTTCAGCTTCGTCCTCTATCTATATCGGATATGCAGGACAGAAGATTATGGATGAACTCGGATGGCAAGCTGGTTCCTTTCACATCGAAAGAAGTGTGGAATGTTGTTCGGACTCGTGATCAACCAAAGTTATGGTCGAAAGTGGTATGGTCGTCGTTTAATATTCCAAAGCATTCGTTCATGTGCTGGCTTATTTTTAAGAAAAAGCTTTGGACTCAAGACCGGATTATGAGGTGGAATCAGTTAGTTACGGGATCTATGAATCTGATGTGCTGTTTGTTATGCCAATCAGATTTAGAAACGCATGAACATCTGTTTTTTGAATGCTCGTATTCGAAATCAGTGTGGCATAAAGTAAGGCATAAAGTTGAGATGAACTCGGTTAAAGAGTCTTGGGAGGAGATTTCAGCTTCGTTGATTACGAAAGCAAACTCGAAATCGGTTTTTGCTGTTGCGAGTAGATTGGTGGTGGCAGCCGCGGCGTATTGTATTTGGAGTGAACGTAACGCGCGATTTTTCAGTAACCGGTTGAGACCTCCGGAACACCTGGCTGATAGAATCGTTAGTACGGTTAGAACAAAGTTATTCTCATTCAGGTATAAGCAAACCTCAAATGTCAAGCGTTTTATGGAAGCGTGGAAGTTGGATAAAGCAGATTTTTTGGAAGAAGACTGAAGATCAGCGAGTTTTTATTTCGTTTGATGTTTTTGGTTGTGTTATGTGGTTGTTTTCTTGTTGCACTCTTTAGTGGTATGTCACTAAGAGAACTAGAGGGTATTTTCAGCCTTCTACTTGTTTGATTTGGATATGTTATAAAATCACCGGGGTAACCCTTTACCCAAAAAAAAAAAAAAAAAAAATATTCTTTCAGAAGTGAAAAATGAGTAGCTAGTTCATTTTTCTTCAACGGGTGCTTCATCAGAATTGGAAATGAACAAGGTTCACTCAAGGCACATGACAAAACTCGCTGTGGTTTCTGTGCACTAAATTCCATAATTATGTAGGCCTCCATAATTACGTAATTCCTTGCACAGTCTGCACAGTTCATTTCATAATGTGTAGGGGAAGAAAAATCAAACTTGTGATGAGTGTGGCTAGACTACCATAGGGTCCTTTTAATTAGATCAACAAAAGATCTCTTTAATTAGACCACTCAAGGAGTCTTTTCAGCTATATCATCACATGATATTCCTAACCAGAATTTTGGATCAATCTGTTTAACTAGACCACTCAAGGGGTCTAATTATGGAATAGTACTTCATAACCCAAGGGACTCAACTCCAACGTAGAAGTCCATTAAGGATTTAAGATAGTACCTTTGGATATCCTACTATGAATCCCTTATACGAAGATATGGAAGATTCTACGAGGATTTGGATAACAAAATTGGATCACAAAAACATAAAAGGGAGAACATAAGCATATAATCACATAATTGTTTAATTTGGCCTTTAAATTGTTATCTTTGAACGCGGATACTTAAAGCATACCAGGAATCCAATCCGTGGATTTCATTTGGCACTTTAATCATTTTCAAGAATCTATCTATGAAGATAGGAAAATCTTAATAGGAATTCGGCTTTGTCCTTATTGAATTGTAATGTACGTATTGAATCATACAAAGAATTCAATTAAGGGCTCCGATGAACGATACCCATCCACAAGGATCTAATTATGAGGATAGAAAGATCCTATTTTGGAATTTGGAATTTTGTGTAACGAGAGGTGTTCCGACACCTAGCACTAGGCGTGCTTTAAGTCGATACACAAGGTAGAAAGTTCATGAGGTTGAGGCGCTAGATATGCCAAGGCGACATATGAAGCAGGATTTGAAGATTTGAACAACAGCAGGGTTTATAACAGCTTTGCTTTGGATTGCAAAGCGGCACCTGTTAATCAAATGTCCCCATCGTCCACCGTGGGTACACTTGAAACAAGGTATTTGATTCGGATGATGACGGCTACATTGATTTCACCAAGGAGCAGTTCCCTTACACGGTTCCATCCCTGAGGCGAGTCATGGTGATAGCTAAAACAACGGTCCTCTGGAGTATGACGCCTATTTGCTGGGTAACTGCAGCACCTAGTTCGGACATTTGAGTGTTGTTGCGATGAAGAGGCATCTTGAAGACAATGGAAGGCATAGGAGGAAACAAACGAAAGATAGTCAAAAGAGAATGACAATGCATGAAGATTGCGGCCATTTGTTTGTTACCAAAGGCAAACAAATGAGACAGTGACTAATCAAAGTAAGCGGTTCAATATAATGTATCGCGAAGACATGCTTGCCTATAAGTGGACACTCACCCCAAGAGTTCCCAGGTAAGAGTGACTGGTCCGATACTGCGGATTTGTACGAACACTCTAGCCTTAGACAGAAGACCCAGGGTACAGGCATCCACTCTTCCAGTTTGCACGTGTTCACATTATTTAGACCCAAACTTTGACGAGTTTGAAAACTCAAAAGGCACTAAGCCAAATATGAGTCAAACTGGAAGGGTTCAAAACCTTATAATAAATCATCCTAGAACAGATGATTAGTTTTCAAGGCAGATCAAATTTATGTTCTTATTGTGGTTGTCACTTAAGGATAAGTGACGGTATTGTTTTATGACTAAACGCAAGTAAACTCGCGTTAGGGTCCTAGGAAGGTTATAGTCTAGGTCAAAGCATTACTAATAACCTAATTCCCTATAACCATTGGCTCTGATACCAACTTTTCTGTCACACCCTGACCACGTAAAACAACAAAACGTGGCGGAAACGTCGGGGAGTGTTATAACAGAATCATTGTTTCACAACCATGGAATAAATAGTTTCGTTTTATTGAATTATTGAACTAAATGTTTTGATACAAATTAGATAAATACAACTATTATCCTCCAAGAGACGATCCTGATCGTGGTTAGTATCTAAGGAATCCGATTCTCCTTAATCGTTTCTTTAGTTCTAATCATGTGAAGTCAGATTAGGGTTTGTGTTCTTGGGATCCGTTTTTGTTGAAGATTAGCGGCTGTTTTCTTTAAATTCTTGACTAGGGTTCCGTATCCAAGTGGGGCTGACAAAGACAGTGTGAGTTTTACGAGGCTGCATTAACTACTTTGTCTGATTGTTCCCTTGTTCGAGGTTGTCATTTACGGCGGCTAGGGTTTTTCTTTGTGACAAAGACAGTTTGTGCTTTTCATTAATTTTCTTTGTCTGTTTCTCTGTTCCATTGACCGAGGTTTTGGCTGCTAGGGTTTTTCTCTTTGTCAACCATATTTTGTTTTATCCCAGCCGCCATTCATATTACATATTATAGTTTAATCAGGTTGCTTTACATCTGATTCGTGGTTGATCTTGTACAATTTTCGGGTGACGGCTGCTAGGGTTCTTCAAAATCTGCTCGTATTCAGTTTAGGGTATCCATGGTTGAAGGTAAAACCGATAATATGTCTACTAAAGATGATCATGCTAACAGTTCTGCTGGAAACTATCAGGCTACTCATGGGAAGCCGTCTTTGTCATTTGATGAAATTGCTGCACGTTTCATTGAAGTAGATGGGAACACTTTCCGGCCTAAGCGTGGTGTAACGAGTTCAACACAAAGTGACCCCAAGGCTACCAACATAATCGATGAGCTTACCAAGGTAACAGTTCCGGTTCGGTTTGAAAGTCGGGATGGTGGAAAGGCTGAGAATTTTTGGGAGTACCCTAGCAGGCTTACGCCAAATCCAGACCTTGTTGGAGCATTTTCTGCGGCTGATAAACAAAAACAAACAGGTCCTGGCTCTCCGGTACAGCTTTCATTTGCGAATATTGTGAAGGATACTAAAGAGAAAGCTAAGGTGAACTTTAGGGTGCTGGAATCGAATGAGGCTGTTGATGGAGCTGATGTTGTCATTCCTCTCTATCTTCAGTTAAACAAGTCTCTGACAGGTATGCTAATACCTTGTATGGTTATTTTCTGGGTAAACGGCTAGCTTTTCCTGTTGTTGATTTCTATGCAAAGAACAATTGGGCAAAGTATGGATTGTCAAGAATTATGATGAATGCTCACGGGTTCTTCTTCTTTAAGTTCACAACGAAAGAAGGGATGGATCAAATGTTAGAGGATGGTCCGTGGATGATTAGAAACGTTCCAATCATTTTGAAAGAATGGTCAGCCTCTATCAAGTTGGTAAAAGAGGATTTAAAAGCGATCCCAGTTTGGGTCAAGATGCATGATGTGCCGTTAGCGGCTTTTACTGAGGATGGGCTCAGTTTACTTGCTTCTAAGATTGGGGTACCTTTAATGTTAGATTCGTATACGGCTACAATGTGTGCGGAATCTTGGGGAAGAAGCAGCTATGCTAGAGCTCTTATTGAAGTCCAGGCAGGAGTTGAGTTAAAGAAGAGTGTTACGGTAGCAATTCCTTCTTTGGATGGTCTTAGTCACTCGAAGGTGGAGGTTAAAATTGAGTATGATTGGGAGCCGTTAAGATGTTCTTCTTGTTGTGTCTTCGGTCATGAGGATCACTCGTGTCCTCAGAACCAGCAGGAAAATTCGACTGGGGATACTGAGAAGAAGGATAAGGATGATTTTCAGGTGGTAGGAGCCAAAAAGAAGAAACAATATAATCAAGGGCTTCATATGAAAAACCAGAAGCCAAAGGTAGTTTACAGGCCAGTTGTCAACCCTAAACCGAAATCGTCATCAAAGACTCCGGTTCAGAATCCGGTTTCAACGTCTAACCCGTTTGACATTCTAAAGGACGATAATGGTAATCAGGGAGGTACTAATGTGGGTCGAGTGGAGAAGAAACGGTCAAGTGACAGGGAGGAATCGGATGAGGAAGTGGTGGAGGAAATCTACAATGAAACGAGTAAATTTATGACATCGGGTATTCATCTTTCCTCTTCCTCTTTGAAAGCAGGGGCAAGCACCTCTTCTTCCAAGTTATTTAATGGATAGGCTGGCTGCTTTTCGTCTGAAGGGGCTGCTGTTCTGCGGCTACTTTATATTTGATGATGGTGGTTGAGGATTGTGTTTGTGTGTTTTGCATTATTTTGTCTACTAGATGTCGTGTCATGATGTATAGTAGACTAGGTAATGGGGTATCATGGGTTTTTTGTTTTTTTTATTGTTTTACATATATAGGGCATGTCCTGTATATGAATTAGTGTGGAACACATCCTCACTACTTGTACTTATTTGCGGTTGCATTTTAATAGATTCACCGGGGTAACCCTTTACCCAAAAAAACTATTATCCTCCAAGTTTTAAAGTCGCTAAGGCCTTGTCCATTCCTATGTGAGAATACACCAATATCATCATCAAATGCCATCAACTAATGTACCTGAAACACATGTGAAAATAGGTACGTCAGCATAAAAATGCCGGCGAGTACATAGGTTTTGTATGAGTTTCAGATTCATGGCTCGTTTTACATATTGCAATACTTATTTAAAAACCTTGTTTTGAAAAGTATAGTATTGCGACATAAATAACCAACTCAAATCAAATTGGTTATATTTTATAAAAATCTCGTAGCCATGATTCTTAACCCCAAAACATTTGTTTAATTAAATCCAGATTTGTAAATCGTTTATGGAATAAAACTCGAATAGTATAATATATTGTTGGAAAACCTTGTATTACAACTTTGTTTTGTTTACGATTGCCCAAGTGATCTAGATAACGCAACGATATATAATGTATTAAAAGCACTTATATATAGGAAGTACCAGCGGCGTATCCACCATGCTTTTAACACATTATACCCGCCCCGTTACCTAATCACTTCCCTAACCCAACGGTTCAAACAGATTCAAACAGTTCGTGTCAATCAACGGTTACAAACGGTTCACATAGTCAAATAGTCACTAACGGTTCACATAGTCAAATGGTTACAAACGGTTCACATAATCCAACGGATCATCTAGTCAACGGTTATAAACGGTTCACATAATCAATGGTTACTAACGGTTCACATAGTCAAATGGTTACCAACGGTTCATATGATCAAATGGTTACAACGGTTCAAATGATCATATGGTTACAACGGTTCAAAATGTAAAACAATGTGTCCATATGCTGGATGAGCATATGCGACAAAATGTAGTATATGGAAATCAATGTGCTAGCATGTTAAGTGAACATACATAGCAAAACATAATGAAATCGTGTACTAATAATGTACTATTGAACATAGTAAGTATATGATATAAAAACATGGGAAACATGAAAGTATCAAGTAGGCACATGTGTTCCACCCCAAAACAGTTTGAAAACAGTAAAAGAGGGGACTATGTACTCACCTGAGGGTGCTTAGAAGTCTTGAACAACAACCAAGCAAAGCTAGAGTGATTAGGGAATCAAACGGCACCCTATATAGGTAACTATGTAAATAACCGGACCTAAATCGGGAGATAGGATAGAATGAGGTTCTATAAATCAAATGAGTAATTGAACTCATATGGTATGATTTAATAGACCCTACATTCTGATTGAAAGGCCTACCTAAGTGCTTTTGACCCGTTTTGACACGTTATGGTAACATAAGCTACTATAAGGCGTCGTTAGCGTAAAACTATGTTCGGACGGTAATCTATGTGCTATGCCAAGTCTTACATGCCCAATTATCCCTAAACATGTTACTAAATCAGATTACTTGTCAAAAATATGTTCACATAGTCAAATTACGGATTCTAGCTTCAAAAGGGCATTTTGGTCATTTACTATGGGCATACAAGCTAACTAGCAAATGACTAACCGATCCTATGTGATCGATCATAAGGTATAACCTCAGTGGTTATTCCCTATGCAACTATGATCACTAACTAAGCTTGGTCGGATCCTAACGATCGACCAAACGGGTAGGGTTCGGAAGTATAAGCGGTTGTTTAGTCCGCGTATCTTACAACCCTAAACAAGCACAAACTAATAGTGTCGAGTTAGACATGTCAAAACATGTCTAACCTACTGATTTGGTATCAAAACAAAGTGTTTTGATACCCTAAAGTAGTTCCGAGGCAAAATGCGTGCTAAAACGCATTTTGACCGAAACTTTGACTCGACACTACAACTAGATAACGTGGTAATCAGCGGTTATAATCGCGAAGGATTATAACTATCGTGATTACAATCACGTGTCAAAGTTCAATTGAACTTTGACTTGACCAATTGATGGTCAAAACCGAAAGTCAAACTGTTGGCCAAACTGTTTGACTTTCTGCACTACATAAGGAAAAAGCAAGAAAAAGAATGAAAGAAGGCTCACAATAGTCCTTGCTATCTTTTCTACAAAGAAGACAAGTCCCAAATGCTTGAGAGAGAGCTCCAAAGCAGATGTGAAGAGAGGAATGAGAAGAATGAGCAAGGAATGAATGAAATGGATGGGCTATTTATACTTGTGGTGATGCTCTAGGATCATCACAAGTGGTTTGTTTAGCCATTAAGGAAAAAAATCTCATCCATACAAGTGTTAGGAGCAGGTGCAAAGCCTTGGAGAGGTGGTAACTTGGTTACCACACAAAGAAATTGCAAGTTTGGCCCCTGAAATTACAAACTGTTGCTGAAAACACACATTCTGCCCAGATGAGGCACTCGCGTAGCGCTAGGGCATAGGCCTTAGGGCTCGCGCTACGCTAGCATGTATCAGGTTCAGCAAAGTTTCAAAATTGACAGAAATGGTCCCTGCACGTGTTTAAAGCCTTTTTCGATGCGTTTAAACCTCGTTAACCTCATTTCAAGGCTCTAAAATGAAGTTAAAGCATAGGGGACTCAAAACATGCTCAAAAATATCTCGGATGTCGGTTCGTTTGGTCGTACGGTCACGTTGTTCGGTTATTTACGACGAAACTCGAACGGACGCGAAAACGATCCAAATTAAGCGACGAATGGAATTTTTTGCATGGCGATCACTAAAACAAAAATATTTTAGTGTGTACAAAAATTTTGGATGTCCAGATGTGTCCAGAACGTAAGATATGCGCGAAAATGCAAACTTACGCCGTTTATGACACTTTTAGTCCCTGTAAGATCATATAAGCATGTTTTCACACACCGAACCTATCAAAGCTTATTTCTAAGCCATATTTAGGTTATATATGGTATGTTTAACTTATGATCAAGTTCCGGACTGTTCGACACCATACGAATCGGTATAGTTTCGCAGTTTGACACAAATAGTCCCTGCGATCGAATAAACTTGATTTCGGCATACCAAACCATCCAAAACTTATTTCTAAGTTATGTAAAGGTTATTTAAGGTATGTTAAGCCTATGTCACTATTCCGGAGTGTTTGTTGCATTAAACTGGTTATATTTACGCATCAGATCGTGTATAACCTTCCAGAAAGCGACTTAAAGCCCGAAATCGAACAAGAATTGATATGTGCAAATGATACACATATTTTCACAATTCCCAAGTATGAAATACAAAATTTCATTGGTTTGGCATTTGTTTGACGGTCACAGTGACACAGGTGTCACACCCTGGTCGCTGAAAATAAATTAAATGTTTGTGCATTACTTGAGTCTCATGTGGATATCACGAAGCCTGACAAGGTGTGTAAGGGTGTTTTTAGGTCTTGGAGTTGGACGTCTAATGGAGCTTTATGTAATCGCGGTACAAGGATTATCTTAGGTTGGAACATGGATGTGGTCGATGTTATGATTCTGTCCCAAACGGACCAAGTCATTCATGCTCAGGTGTTTCCTAAAGCTGATAATAAATCGTTTTTTGTTTCTTTTGTTTACGCGGAGAACAAATACCAGGATAGACGATCTCTTTGGTATAATCTGTGTATGCACAAGGGTTTCTGTCATAATAAGCCGTGGGTTCTAATGGGGGATTTCAACACTGCTTTACACGTTGAGGATTCTTTGTATGGGTCGTCTACTCACTCGATTGGTATGAAGGAGTTCAATGAATGTGTTCAACACACGGAATTGGTTGATATTAATGGTCACGGGTTGCATTACACGTGGAATCAGAAACCAAAGAATGGTGTTGGTTTACTTAAAAAAATTGATCGTGTGATGGGGAATATGAAAATTTTGGAGATGTAGCTAATGGCGACATCTGCTCTTGGCCGAAACCCTTGATCTTCAGCGTGATTTGTCAAGATCAGATCAGCGATTAGAGGTTCTTACATCTAATACGTAATTACATCTAATTCGTAATCTGTTTTTGCGAATTGTTGGATTTTCGTCTAGGGTTTTTATCTTTCAGTAACCGCCGCCTTCAACTTCTGTTTTCGAGCATATTGGATTGTATTGTTGGTAAATCGGCTCTGATTTATTGGTATTTCTCTCTGATGTGTAAGATTCATGGGTTAGGGTTTCAGCTAGTTTAGGGTTTTGTTTCTGTCTTCGTTCGTTTGGGTGTCTGGCCGTCTTTGCTCGTGTGCTGCTTACTGTTGCTTTTTCGTTAGGGTTAAGGAGAGTTGCTACGTTTAGGTTTGGTGCGGCTGTTTTAGCATTACAAATCGGCTACATTCAGGGTTGGTGCGGCTGTTTAAGCTTCACAAATAGTTCAGGTTTGTTGCGGCTACATTAAGACATCACTCCCTTTCTGATTGTTCAGATTAGGGTTTAATGGATGAACAACCGAATATTGGTAAGCCGCCACTGTCGTTTAAAGAAATTGCTGATCGTCTTCTTGATGTTGATGGGAATACTATAAAGCCAAAACGTGGTATAAATATCACTGATGAACTCACAAAGGTTACATCTCCGGTGGTTAAATCGGCTGCCGAGCGACCAGAGCAATGTTGGGATTATCCCTCGAAGGGTAGTTCACCAGCATAAGGTGTCAATGGGATGAATTTCTCGGCTGCTCAAGGGACCATAAAATCTTCGGGTATGCATGTACCATTATCGTTTGCTAAAGTTGTAAACAATACTACGGAGAAGGTGAAGGTGAATTTTAGGGAGATGGAGTCTACAGAGAGTGTAGATGGAGCTGATGTTGTTATTCCGTTGTCTTCAGTCAAGCAAGTCACGGACAGGTATGCAAACACTCTGTATGGGTACTTTTTGGGCAAACGTCTAGCATTTCCTGTGGTGGACTTTTTTGCTAAAAGTAATTGGGTTAAGTATGGTTTGTCGAGGTTGATGATGAATGCAAACGGATTCTTTTTCTTTAAGTTTAAAACAAAGGAAGGGATGGACAACATGTTAGAGGACGGGCCATGGATGATAAGAAATGTTCCGATAATTTTGAAGGAATGGTCGGCCTCAGTTAAGCTAGAGAAAGAGGATATTAAAGCTATTCCGGTCTGGGTAAAGATGCATGATGTGCCGTTAGCGGCATATACAGAGGATGGTATTAGTTTGGTTGCCTCTAAAATAGGGGTGCCCAAGATGCTGGATTCGTATACTGCCACGATGTGTGCTGAGTCTTGGGGCAGGAGTAGTTATGCTAGAGCACTAGTTGAAGTTCAGGCGGGGGCTGATTTAAAAAGAAGTGTTATGGTTGCAATTCCTTCTTTAGATGGTAATAGTTACTCAAAGGTCGTTAAAATTGAATATGATTGGGAACCTTTAAGGTGTTTTTCTTGCTGTGTGTTTGGTCATGAAGATAACTCGTGCCCAAAAAGCCAGCAGGTTGGTTCAAATGGGGAAGCGGGTAAGAAGGGTGATGATTTTCAGGTTGTGGATTCTAAAAAGAAGAAAGCTAACAACCCAGGCCTCCACATGAAAAATCAGAAATCCAAGTTTATTTATAGACCAATTATCAATCCAAAACCAAAACAGCCCTTGAGGAGTTCGAACCAGGTTTCAACATCTAACCCTTTTGACGTCCTCAAGGATGATAATGGAGATCAGGGAGGTGCCACTGTGGGTCGTGTGGAGAAAAAGGTTACTCAGCCGAACGCCAAGCAGGATTCGGATGAGGAGGAGGTTGTTAAAGTCTATAATGAAACTAGTGAATTTATGACTTCGGGTACACGTCCTTCATCTTCAAGAGCTGGGGCAAGCACATCTTCCACAAAATTTAGCAATGGATAGACGGTTTTCGTGTCGTGTTAAAGGGAGGATGGTGTGTGATTATTTCGTTTTTGATGATGGAGGCTGAGGGTTTTTTAGTTTGGTGTTTTTTGTTTTGTCTACTTTATTTTTCATGATGTAAAGTAGGCTAGGTTTTGTGGTGTCATTGATATATTTGTGTTTTGGTTTACATATATGGGGCATGTCCTATATATGAACTAGTGGGGAACTCATCCTCACTACTTGTACTTATTTGCGGTTTGTTTTAATAGAATCACCGGGGTAACCCTTTACCCAAAAAAAAAAAATTTTGGAGATGTTTTCGGAAGCTTATGTTTTTTATCACCCATTCCGGATTTCGGATCATACTCCATGCATTCTCAAGATGGTTACTTCGGTAAAGACCAGGCCCAAACCTTTTACATTCGCTAACTTTATCACGGCGAAGCCGGAGTTCAGGAAAGTTGTAGAACGGGAATGGATCAAGCGGGTTGATGGGGTTACCATGTTTGCGGTCACTAAAAAGCTTAGAGATTTGAAGCCGTATATGCGCAAAATTCTGTTTGACCAAGGTAATTTGCATAAGAGAGTTGCTGACTTGAGGAAGAATCTGGATGATATTCAAACTCTGATTGATAGCAATCCGCTAGATGTTGATCTTCGGGACAGGGAGGCGAAGTGCCTGAAGGAGTTCCAAACTGCAGCATATGATGAAGAGTGTTTTCTTAAGCAAAAAGCAAAGGTGGAATGGTTATGTGCTGGCGATTCTAATACTAAATTTTTTCATAATATGGTGAAATGCAGGAATGCCAGAAGTAAAATCCACTCGATTCGGGATGTTAATAGAAACCGTTATGAGGGACAGGGTGCATTAGATGCTCTGGTTTCTCATTATGCAAATTTTTTGGGTACAGAGGATCAGGTGGAGAGTATAAATCTGGAGGATATATGTGTAAACACGATTAGTGCTGATGTTGCGGTCAATATGGTTCAGCAGGTTACCCGTGAGGAGATCAAAACTGCTATGTTTAATATTGGAGAGAACAAAGCTCCAGGCCCTGATGGATATACTTCAGCTTTCTTCAAGAAGTCATGGGATATTGTGGGTGATGAGGTCTCGTCTGCGGTGTTACAATTTTTTGAAAATGGTAAACTGTTAAAACAATTAAACCACACTATTTTGGCTCTTGTTCCTAAGGTTGAGACTCCGGACTCGGTTCTTGATTATCGTCCGATATCGTGCTGCAATGTGTTGTATAAATGCATAAGCAAGATCATAACGGATAGAATGAAGGGTAGCTTGGAGAAATTGGTTAGTATTAACCAATCTGCATTTGTTCCTGGTAGGAAAATATCGGATAATATCCTGTTAACGCAAGAACTGATGCATAACTACCATCTGAACAAAGGCCCTGCGAGATGTGCTTTCAAGATAGATATTCAGAAAGCGTATGATACTGTTAGCTGGTCGTTTTTGGAGAACGTGCTCAATTGTTTTGGTTTTCACCATAAAATGGTTATGTGGATTATGGCTTGTGTTACTACTACGTCGTTTTCGGTTAGTATTAACCATGGTTGCAAAAGTCGTTAGGCGCTCCCTAGTCGGTCGATAGGGGAGTTGAGAGTACTCGGCTTAGGCGGAGAGTACTCGGGGAGTACTCGGACATGTAAAATTGTAAAGAAATTAGTTTTTGGAAATTAAATATATGTCAAATAACATAAATTTACTAATATCTATAACAAAATACGTGAAAATGATATTCATTCTTTAATATGATAGACATAGAAATTATGTTTTATTAATTTTTAAGTCAAACTCGGTCCGAGTTGACCTACTAGATACAATTTTGGCTGAGGTTGACCGCGTTTGGCCAATTCCGAGTAGTTAGGTGGAGTCAAAGAAAGTCGCCTCGGCAGCCTACCTTGTAGCGACTACTCGGGGAGTACTCGGCCTTGTAAACCTTGTTTTACTATTAACGGCAATCTACATGGGTACTTTAGAGGGAAACGGGGGTTGAGGCAAGGCGATCCTATGTTGCCGTACCTCTTCACATTAGTTATGGAAGTGTTATCATTATTGCTTTAGCATGCGGCCAGGTCTAGTATTGGTTTCAAGTACCATGCTAAGTGTGCAAAACAACAGATAATTAACGTCTCGTTTGCTGATGATCTCTTTATTTTTGTCCATGGAGATGTAGGGTCGGTTGGAAAGGTCAAACTAGCCCTCGAGCGATTCACTAGTATTTTTGGTTTAGTCCCGAGCCCTGCTAAAAGTACGGTTTATTTTTGTAATGTGCCGCGAAATGTCAGACAGGATATTCTCAGGTTGATGCCGTTCCAGGAAGGTTCGCTTCCGGTTAGATACTTGGGGGTTCCGCTAATTACCACTAAGCTGATTTTTAAGGATTGTAAACCCCTTGTTGATCGTATGGAAAAAAAGATTGACAGTTGGTTGAATAAATCATTGTCTTTTGCGGGTAGGTTGCAACTTGTTAATTCCGTGTTAGCGTCCATGCACATATATTGGGCCTCGGTATTTATTATTCCTGCTCGGGTGATTCATGATTTAGAGAAGTTTATGAGGAGATTCTTGTGGAATGCGGGGACACAAGGCAGGGCTAAAGCTAAAGTGGCCTGGTCGAATATTTGCTTGCCTAAGGAGGAAGGGGGGCTAGGCATTCGGAGTATATCGGATGTCAATAAGGCTCTCATGACTAGCCATATTTGGAGTATTCTAACAAAAAGGAAGTCTCTTTGGGTAGATTAGATTTACTCGTAAAAGTTGAAAGACCGAAGCTTTTGGGATGTCCAGGCTCGAGGGAGTATCAGTTGGGGATGGAGGAAACTCCTATCTATTCGAAATGTGGTACGGCCGTACATTTGGAAGTCAGTTCGGAGTGGGAATCAAACCAATGTGTGGAGTGATAACTGGTGCCAGCTTAGTCCGCTTAGCTCTTTTATTACACCAAGACGTATTTCTAATGCGGGTTTTTCTATTTCATCGTCGCTGGCTGACCTGATTTATGATGGGCAATGGAAATGGCCGCAAGCATGGTATGACATATATCCAGTGTTAATTGGGTTAAATGTCCCACAGTTGATTCATAATGGGGAGGATCATACAATATGGAAAGACCTAGAGGGTAACAAGTTTCAGTTTCGGTCACTTGAGGTATGGAATGCTATTCGACATCGTGAGAGCCCGGTTTCGTGGGTTAAAGGGGTTTGGTTTTCTCAATGTGTACCAAGACACTCGTTCCACCTGTGGTTGGTTATCAAGAACAAGCTAAAGACGCAGGATCGGTTGGCTGTGTGGGAGGTGGGAAGTGCTACCAATCTTAACCTTATGTGTTGCCCCTTATGCAGGTACAATCGTGACTCAAGAGACCATCTTTTCTTCCAATATCCGTTTGCTTCGAATGTATGGAAGGAGGTCAAGCTGATGGGGTCGCTAGACAACGTGGATGATTCGTGGCAATCTATCATGGATTGGATGACTCAAAACGCAACATCTAAAAAGATAGAACACATTGTGTGCAAGCTTTTAATCGCTGCGGCTGCTTATTTCATTTGGCAAGAGAGAAATAACTGCCTATTTTCTAATGCTAATGCAAATGTTACGTCGAATTAAGAATACGGTCAGGTCACGGCTTATGGGATTTGAGTTTAGAGGGAACTTCAAAGTTGATGAGTTGCTGGAAAAGTGGAAGATCGCAAGGAGCGAAAATGAGGATGATCCGGGTTAGAGACTAGCATGAGGATTTCATAGTTCTTGTGTGTGTGGTTTGGCCGTGCCGTTTTATGTTTTTTGGGCTGTTTGTTCTTGTATGTTGTTTTTCATAACTGGGTTGTGACTTTATCTTGTTCCTAGGCTTCGGTTGTTAAGCCTAGTTGGTGTGTCACTCTGGCATGCCCTTGTTCTGATTTGGTATGTATAAAATTCACCTGGGGTAACCCTTTACCAAAAAAAAAGGTTCACCCGAATCTACCACGTGGCATCCATCCATGAAAAATCCGTATCTTTCAGGTGGACTACTAATTCTACCAAATCTGCGAACGTTTTGTGTGTGTTGATCAACCACTTGATTGTTTTTCAACAACCTTTTGTTGAGTGCTAGTTTTAACCAAACGTGTATCGGCTTGTGGTTCTTGATTCTTGTCAAGTTCCACTTGTTCTAATAATTCCTTCCACAAGGAACTTAGCTTCCAAGAACTCAGCCTTTCGAGCAACAAATACCTTTTGCTCTGTTGGATCGTAGAAATAATATCCTATATCATCTTTAGGATATCCTACAAAGATACACTTAGTGGATCGTACTTCTATTTGAGGTGTATTGCTTCACAGAAGCTTCACAATCCATACCTTTAAATAGGATAATGATGGAACCCTTCCATGCCATATTTCAAAAGGTGTCTTATCCACTTTCTTGGTTGGACCATACGGGCCACGGAGAGTAAAGCGTAACCCCAAAGTGATAGAGATAAGGCGCTCCTAGCTATCATAGATCGAACCATATCTAATAGAGTTCGACTCCTCTTCTATCGAAACGAAGAACTTTAAAAGAGTTGATTTTGTACTTCACTTTTTGAAGATTCTGAACGTTTCAAAACTTCTTCTTTGTGTCAAGTACACATAACCTTAACTACCATAGTTGTCGGTAAAAGTAATGAAGTATCTTTCACCATTCCTAGTCATTGGCTTAAAAGGATCACATATATTCGAATGTATGATACCTAATAAATCTTTTGCCCTTTCCCACTAAGGGATTACTTGGTAATTTTACCTTGTAAATAAGATTCACATGTATCAAAATTTCATTTGTTTCCAAAAGACAATTCTTTCGAAGTGTTTACATGCGACGTCTGTTTATATGACCAAGGCGATAATGCTAAGGATACTTACTCAAATCCATTTTGAGTTTCTTGGTGATTGCTTGGTACATTGAACTATCAAATGATGTATTATTATGAACCAATTCATAAATACCATTTGAAAGCATAGCTTTAAAGTAAAACATGTCATTCATCGATATAAATGTTATTGTTTACAAACTTTAAATTGAAACATATTGTTTCAAAAGGGAAACTTGAATAATGTTCCTAGTCAAACTAGGAGCAAACAAATAACATTTTAAAACAATTTCCAAACCATTTGTAAGTTTCAAAACATAGTCTCCTTTCTTGTAATGTTTATTTCTTTTGAACCTTTTGCAACGAATTGCAAACATGAGTCCCACATCCGGTATCTAATACCCATGTGTTAGAAGAAATAACATTAAGTTCAATATGTATCATTAAGATTGTAAGGTAAAAAGATTAGATTTTGGCGATTTGGGCACTCTCCTGAAACCCTAGCCGATTCCTTCAATTCTTGGTCTCGATTGATCTTGGTTTGCATCTAAGGATTCATTATTTGTTTCTTTAGGTTCCAATCAGTTGATATCAGATTAAGTTCGTGGTCTAGGGTTCTGTTTTGATCGATTTCGATTTTCTAATTCGGTTTTCTGATTATTCTTGGAGCGACGGCATAATCAATATTAGGGTTTGGCGGAATCGAGTCTTCATCCTGGTCATCCAATTAGGGTTTTGCGGCGGCTGATTCATTCATTCTGAATATCGGCAAGTCTCCTCTGATTAGGGTTTATTGCGGCTGATTATTCAGGTTATTGGTGAGTGACGGCTACTAGGGTTTATTCAGGCGACTTGTTTCTTGAACGAATTCTGGCTGCTAGGGATCAATTTTAATGGATGAACGCATGAAACTTGGTGGAAGGCCACCACTGTCTTTCAAGGAAATAGCGGATCGAATTCTTGATGTTGATGGGAACAATATTCAGCCAAGACGTGGTATCAACATCATTGATGAACTTACTAGGGTCTCGGCTCCGGTTCAGGTGGGTAAACTGTTCTCGCCAACAACAGGTGTTCATGGAGTGCATTTGTCAACTCCATTGGCTGGTAAATCGGATTCAAAAGCATCTGGGGCTGTAGAACCTTTATCATTTGCTAGTGTAGTGAACACCACAAAGGAGAATGTAAAGGTTAATTTTCAGATGATGGAATCTAGTGAGTCGGTTGATGGTGCTGATGTCGTCATTCCATTGTCTTCGGTTAAACAAGTCACTGACAGGTATGCTAACACGTTGTATGGATATTTTCTGGGTAAATGGCTGGCCTTTCCTGTAGTGGATTATTTTGCAAAGAACAACTGGGTTAAATATGGTCTTTCAAGACTAATGATGAATGCGAACGGGTTGTTTTTCTTTAAATTCAAAACAAAGGAAGGGATGGATAAATTGGTGGAGGATGGACCTTGGATGATTAGAAATGTGCCGATAATTTTGAAGGAGTTGTCAGCCTCTGTCAAGTTGGAAAAAGAAGATATAAAGGCTATCCCAGTTTGGGTTAAGATGCATGAAGTGCCGTTAGCAGCATATACGGAAGACGGGCTTAGTTTGCTCGCTTCTAAGATAGGGGTGCCAAAGATGCTAGATTCGTACACTGCTACAATGTGTGCTGAGTCATGGGGAAGAAGCAGTTATGCTAGAGCTCTCATTGAAGTTCAAGCCGGAGCTGAATTAAAGAGGAGTGTTACTGTTGCAATCCCATCCTTAGAGGGTAATGGTCACTCAATGGTGGAGGTTAAAATCGAATATGATTGGGAGCCTCTAAGATGCTCCTCTTGTTGCGCCATGATGATTCCTCGTGCCCAAAGAACCTTCAGGTTGTATCGAGTGGGGATTCTGGAAAGAAAATTGAGGATTTTCAGGTTGTGGGTGCAAAGAAGAAGAAAGCTACTAACCAAGGTCTTCATATAAAAAATCAGAAGCCTAAGGTAGTGTACAGACCAGTTGTAAACCCTAAACCTATTTCGTCCATGAAGAAGCCGATGAACAACCAGGTATCAATGTCAAACCCCTTTGATGTCCTTAAGGATGATGATGGTGGTCAGGGAGGTAGTACTGTGGGTCGTATAGAGAAGAAGGTCAACCAGGGTAATGACAAACAAGATCCAGATGAGGAGGGGGTTGAGGAAGTCTACAATGAAACTAATGAATTTATGACTTCGGGAACACATCCTTCATCATCTAGAGCTCGGGCAAGCAACTCATCCACAAAGGTTTCCAATGGCTAGACATATTGTGATTCGAATCAAGGGATTGCCGGTTTGTGGCAATTTCATATTTGATGATGGAGGTTGAGTCGGTTTGGTTTCGTGTTTGGTGTTTGGTTTTTGCCTACTTTATTTTCATGATGTAATGTAGGCTAGGTTATGGGTTGTCTTAGATATTTTGGTTTTTGTTTTGTTTACATATACGGGGCATGTCCTGTATATGAATTAGTGTGGAACTCACCATCACTACTTGTACTTTATTGGGATTGTTTTTAATAGAATCACCGGGGTAACCCTTTACCCAAAAAAAAAAGTATCATTAAGATTGTACCTTAAGGTTTGCCTAGCATCCCTCTTGTTTTTCAACTCTTTGAGATAGGTTGGATAATTCCTTTTTAAATGTCCTATCTCTCCATGCTCAAAGTATTGATCGTTTGTGGCAACCTTTGCCTTCTTATATTTTGGTTTCGGTGGTTCTGCTTTAGCCTTTCTTTTTCTTTCCCTTTGATGTGCCCGTTTCCATTTGCAACATTTGCTTTGGTGTCGGGGTGATGCCCTTTCTTGTTGCCATCCTCATTGATCTTTAGAATGGATAAAGCCCTTTTATCCATATTGAGCCTTTCGAGGTGATCAATATAGCTTTTCATCTTAAAGACATAAGATGAGATATATTGGGTTTCCTCCTTTCAACATGCATGAAGTGCCCGAAGCGTTCTACCCTTGCATATTGTAGGAACGTTTCCTTCAATTGGGTAATCATGTCATATGCTCATGATGTTCAAATCCTTTTGAATCTTGGGAATCATAATTCCTTACATGAGGCAAGAGGCTTGCATAGTATCCTCGATATACTTAGTCCAATCGTCATAGGCATCCTTATCTTCCATAAGATGTTCATCGGGATTAGGATCGTTTTCAGTGATAGGTTACGGACGGTTTGGGTAATATTGTTAGCGGCCATCTACAAAATTTTACAAAGTTCAATTTTAGTATTTTCGATATTATTATATTTTAATTATTAATACCCTTTTATGTCTCATAGACAATTAATAATTAAAATCTAGAATCCAACGTTACATTTAAATATTGGTTCGGTGACCTTTATCCCTCTATTTAAATTAACAAGGTAGTCAACGTTTGACAATTGCAACCTTTTGCAACTTCTAGCCATATGGGATCGGTTAAACATCTTTATGTTTAGTTGGCATGTTTAATCCCATCAACACCTTTTGTTCGCCATGCTTCGGTGACCCTAAGTTCATGGTTTCCAAATCAAGTCGTCCAACTTACACACACATGTGAGTTTACACACATGAGCGGTTAGGTGACCTTTATCCCACAAACATGGTAAACCCACCTCGAATATACAAGTTCCCTCAAATGTGGTTAGGTGACCTTTATCCCACAAGAAGAGTTCCCAAGTGTTTCGAGTGTTGTATAAAAGGATGGTGTTTGACTTGTTTTATAAAAGGGATTTTGAGTTTTCAAAAATTCTAGTTTAAAAAACTTTATGTACCATACATTTGCATGCATTCAAATCCTTGGTACTTTTGTGAAAACAAATTTTCAAGGTTCTTTTTAATAAAACCCATTTCATTGTAAAATCATTAATTTTTAATAACCTTTTATTAACCAATTTTAATGATTTTCAAAGAACCATTTTTAAGCTTGCTGTTGATTATTAGTTTGTTAAGCATGCATATCCATGTATCATCCAAACAATAAAATTAAGCAACCACACAAGCATAACATACATAATAATAGGTGCATAACCATAGCCAACTATTTTGACAACACTTGTTAGCCGAAACAAGTGTGCCAAAAGGTCCTTCTTAAGGGGTGAATATTGACACAAGTAATGCGTCGTTGAACTCCCACTTGATCCCGCATCCAAATGCTTCAAGTCTTCTTCTTGTGTTGTGATTTTTTCACATTCTTTGAGCATCCAAATGTCTTTTATATTCAGCTCCAAACTCCTTTGGACTTCAAAAATGTATTTTGACAACACTTCTAAACTGATTTACCTTCCCAGTAATCAGAATCGAAGATTGCTGCTACTTTGATTTCATTTCTATCGGCCTCTTTCTTCTTTCTATAATACAACTGATCGGTAAAGGAAGCTGTCCAAACTGATCGGCAAGAGAGCGCCACCCACCCCCTCACCACACTGCTTCCACTCGCAGACACTCACAGACTTTGGGGTTGAAGACTCCATAGTGTCTTTAACCTACTGGATTTATGGGAGAAACCTCCATATTGAAGCGCGCCTTTGAGGCTAAAACCTTGCCTATACATGTAAGCTTAGCGGGTAAAAGAGACCCGCTAGACAGCACTTTCCTTACCGTAAGGTAACTCGCTGCAATCCATTTCCAAAGTCTTCATATGCTCTTCAGATAGCTCCATCGAACTGCGATAGCTGCTAGTCTACCTATTCGTATTGGAACTATCCTACCTCCTATTTCTAAACCCAGAACTCAGATATTTGATTCTTAGATGACTGATCTACTAAAGGTAACTAACTTGATTAACCCGCTTCAAAGCAATATGCGGCTTCTACGCTATCAATAAAATACTAATCCGTTCAACAATTACGACCCCGCTATTACCTTTTCTCTAATAATCTTCATCAGGATAGCACACGCACACCGTATTACAACTAGGGTATAAAAAAGACCATCCAGCCCTCATCACAGAGAATAGGCTCATCACCAGGTCCAATAGACGTGAGCTGTCCTGCCAGACAGAGTTCTTCCAAGAGTGTATACCCAACATTATAGTCGAAGATAACTTTCTCATTCTCTCTAGTTGAAAAAAAACTTCATTATTGAATCGGTAAAATGCTACCCTCGGAAAACGTCCGACAAATACAGTCGTCCCGAACAGAGGA
Organism: Helianthus annuus; assembly: GCF_002127325.2. Taxonomy (NCBI): domain Eukaryota; kingdom Viridiplantae; phylum Streptophyta; class Magnoliopsida; order Asterales; family Asteraceae; genus Helianthus; species Helianthus annuus. Next base: position 82,518,388 of record NC_035442.2, read on the forward strand.
AAAACCCTCCGACATCAATTTCAAAGTGAATTTATCCAGTTGAGGCATCTTGATTGAGAATAAAGGATTCCCCCTAGGGGGTGGTAACGCGCTACTACTAAACTACTTATGTTAATTCTACTTACGCTAAAAATAAAAATCTAACAGAAGCCAGAAATCACACCGCATAGATGAAATGGAACAACAAATGAAGAAAACTTAAACGGATAAACAAGAATTCAAGCCTTTTTGAAGCTCGAAAAAAGCCGGAAAACTGTAAATGAAGCTTACATCACCTAACCTAAAAAAGATTTGTGCATATTTTGAAAAACAACCTAAATCTAAGACTACCCATCAATCATCCAACACAACCAACTATTCAGAAAAGAGAAATGAATTACAGAACTCAGTGAGTGAAATAATACGTGTTGGGTTTTAAACATGTTTATCAAAGTAATTTCATCCTTATGAAATAAAAACGTAGCGGAAAATATTATTTAAAACATGTTACTTGCACGATATAAAACCCATTTTATATGTAAAACCCAATACCCGGATCCATATACGAATATGCATGCTACCAAAAACACAACCATAGGGTGTTTAGAATGCTACCTTCCAAGGAGTAATGGATATGAAGAAGATGATGCTTCTTGAACGGTTGCCTTCAAGTGTAGAAGACCTCAAGCTTGTATACCCCAAGCCTTCCAACAAACACCTTATGTTTAGCTAGGATTTCTACACTTATGAACTCACTAAGATTTCCATCTAAATCAACCACCATGGCCGAAAATATGAAGGAAAGTTATGGAGTTCTTGCACTTGATTTACCAACTTGATAAACCTTTCTTGATCAACCACACCTTGGCCGATTTTAGGAGAGTAATTTTTCAAGTCTTACACTTGAAAATTATCTCCTCAAATGGCACTCCTTTGGCCGAAAATTGTAGAGCATTTTCTAGAGATTTTTCCAAGTTCATCTCTTCCATTTTTGTCATCTTAAAATGGTTATAAAAGATGAGAGAGAATTGCCACCACCATTGCCCAATCATGTGCCTTCTAACCATGCAAAATGAATGTAAGCTCATTGGACCAAAATGGTCTTGGAAAGACCACCCAATCAAGATGCATCTATCCATGCAATTTGCATGCAATGTGATTGGCCAAAACATTTAGGGAAGAGCACCCAATCAACACACATGCAAATGCATGAAATCTCATTGGACCAACAATTTTGGGAAGACCCCATGGGGGGTGGCGGCCTAGACTTTTAATTTTATATAAAAAAATCAAATTTCTTTTATAAAATAATTTATGTCTTGATTAATTTTATAACTTTTATAAAATTATAACATTATATGTTATAAGACTTATACAACTTTTATTATGTTATTTAACCCATTCAATAACAAAATAAAATATTCTCTCAAAATAAATTATCCATATAATTTATTAGTTTGTCAAGTGCAATTATTTAGAAAACCGATTTCTAAATATTATAAGTGTTAATATTTAATTGTTTGATCACAAATAAATATTATAAATGTTTGTCTAGCTTGTATTTGGGTATGACTCGACTTGGATCATAACGTACTACCCACATCAATTTAATATGTGTCTTGGGCATACAGAGTCCAACAATACGGCGATCCAAAATAATGGAATAAAAGACCTAGGAACGAGCAAGGAATCTTTTTAGCCCCAACGACAAATGAACCTAGGGGCGGGGCATTTTCAGGGAGTAGCCCGCTTCCCATTACTCCTTAGGGCAGTTCCTCGCACATCATTAAGGGAGCCATTGAAAGGTGACTAAAACACCAGAAACGGGGACTACCCGAGCTAATGATAGAGGCAAGAACACTTTCCGGCCAAGTCCCATTAATTAATCATAACGATATCGTGGAAATGCGGCACAGACCCATATATATAGAAACAGAAAAAGAATCACCTTGATACTAAACCGGATCGAGCCCGGGATCTTATTTGAAATGGGAAGATCTAGGATAGGCAGCCAACCTCCTGGAGAGAGCGATGTGCATGGACCAGGTGAGTAAGGATGCAGCTCCGTGGACCGCTCGTCGGGCCAGATAGGTGGTGGTATCACACCCTTCTCAAAGGAACCGTACGTGAGACTCTCGCGTCATACGGCTCCGTCCCGGAATCAGGACCCCCCTTTCCTTTGACCAACGGGTCCTCAGAACCAACCTGTCCTTCCTTTCTATTTCTCGGTAAGCGGTTTTTTTTATTTTTATTTTCATTCATTGATTGATTTAATTTAAGGTAGCTTTAGCTTACTTCCAAGTCCAAGCGCTAGCGGTAGAAGCTAGTCGTCAGAAGCGAACTTCCGGGTTGGGAATGAGCCAAAAAAGGTGAGCGCCCCTGTGCAAGCCTTATTGAAAACTAAAGCATGAAGGGAGAAGGTTGACTTTGAGAAAGAAGGTGCTTGTTGCCACTTTATTAGTAAGTTTACCTTAAGAAAGGCGAAAACTTGCTTGACTATGACTAAGAAGATAGAAAGGGCTTTTCTCGCTTAGTATTGCTTTGGCTGAGCCCTATCTTGCTGGCGCGGAAGCTACCGCAACTCAAAGAAAAAATGAAGGAATAAGACATTAGCATTAGAAAGAGTACAGAGGCATTCCGGGCTGACTACAATACAAGTCATGAGCGATAGCGAAGCCAAGCTGGATAGGCTTTTTATGTTGAACGCCCCAAAACTAGCTATCTTATAGCAGACAACTAAGGCAAGCCTACTCAACTAATCTCATAAGTTAAGTAAAGGCCGGTTTGCATCGCAACTAATAGAAAAAATGACTACTAGAATAGACTAGTAATTGAGTGCTCCTTGTTGTTCGGATCTTGACCGGGTCCGAGCTTCCCAAGCTCTATGCTGTTGGGGAACTCCGCAAGGGTCTTACCACCTTCTTTATTTACTATATTTGAGACTTTGGAGTACTTTGGGATTATATTCCGCGCCGAGGATTTGTGCTTGTGGGCCGGGGTGAATATTGCAGACCAGCGGATCTGGTGGTCGATAATCGTTCGGACTTGGTAAAGGTTGTGACAACTCATATTTTCGAACCCACTTTTGTGTAACGTTACATGATTATGTGAACTCTATTTGAATAACATGTTATACGTGCCTTGTGTGAAATTGTGAATGTTTGTTTATATGTTGCATGATCCGATCGTACATGACCCACTCGACTACACAAGCCCATTCGGTTTACACACATCCAACTCGAGACCATGGGGCGGCCCAAGTGAGGGTTCGGCCCATCCCCTAATCGTATACACTTTGAGATGTAGTAACTATCTCACACTTTTACCAAACATCCTAACACCCACAAACCCTAGAACACTCTCTCTCTCTCTCTCTCTCTCTCTCGATCGGAACCAAAGGCAGCCGAACATCCCTTTCCATCGAAGCTTTTGGATTCGGATCATCCTCTTCTCATCTCGGTTAGTATTAAGCTCGTCGATTGCATGTTTAATATGTATGATTATGAGATGATATTGTTATCTATTGGATTACATGATCTAGGGTTCTTGTTAGCATGATTTATTATTTTTTGGGTAAAGGGTTACCCCGGTGAATTTTATATATCATCAAAAAACAAAACAGGGTGTGACAAGAATTGGCACACACTACTAGACTTGGCATACCAAGTCTAGGCAGTCCAAAAACAAACACAACCAACTACAGAAACAACCCAGAACAACAAAACCAAAAACGGCCACAACTAAACTAGACAACTCAAGACTCTAGTTAATTCATTTAGCCTGGATCATTTAGCTGATTCTCTGTAGAGATCTTCCATTTCTCGAAAACTCTCCTGTTCCCCGGATTGCTGTCCTTTTTGAACCCCATCACTTTTAACCGGACCGTATGAAGTATCACCTGCGCCACCTGTTCGGGAGTTCGGCAATTTTGAGAAAATAATCGGTTGTTTCTCTCTTGCCAAATAAAATACGAAGATGCTGCTATAAGAATCTTGCAAATAACATGAACCAACGTCTTCGAATCAGCATATTGAGCCATCCATACCATAATAGAGCTCCATTGGTCAGACACACTATCCCAATCCACCATTGTCTTTACATTGTTCCAAATTTTAGACGCATAGGAACATTGAAAGAAAAGATGATCACGCGAGTCCCGGCCGTACCTGCAAAGAGGACAACACATTAACCTTAAGTTAGTTTCGCTTCCTGCTTCCCATGCCGCCAATCTGTCTTGCGTCTTTAGCTTATCTTTGCACACAAGCCACATATGAAACGAATGTCTCGGTATACATTGAGCGAACCACACCATGTTTGCCCACGAAACGATTCCATCCCTGTTGCGTATAGAATCCCACACCACCCCAGATCCGAAGCTACACTTGTTTCCTTCCCGATCCTTCCAACTGATTCTATCCTCCATATTTTGATCTAGAGTCGGAACCGGTAAGTTAATTAAAACCGGGTACAAGTCATTCCAAGCTTGAGGCCATTTCCATTGAGAGTGATCATCAATCAGATCCGCAACAGAAGACTGTAGGTTAAAACCTGCATTGGCAATGTGTCTCGGCGTAATAAAGGATCTAAGCGGGCTGTATTCACTCCAATTATCACTCCATGCATTTGTTTGAGTCCCACTTCGAATAGTAAACCAAACATGCGGTCGAACCAACTCACGAATGGAGAGGATTTTCCTCCACCCCCAGCTCATGTTTCCTCGACTCGGAATATCCCAAAAAGACTTGCCTTTCAGCTTATAAGAGTGAATCCAACTTACCCATAAAGATTTCCGTTTAGTGATAATACTCCATATATGATTGGTAATTAAAGCTTTATTGACATCGGCAATACTACGAATGCCTAAACCACCTTCCTTTTTGGGTAAACAAACATCCTTCCAAGCCACTTTCGCTCGAACTCTACTATCAGTTCCCGCATTCCATAAAAATCTTCGGATTCTTTTCTCTAGATCATGAATGATACGAACAGGAATAATAAAAACGGAGGCCCAGTATATGTGCATTGAGGAGAGGACCGAATTTATAAGTTGGAGCCGACCCGCAAATGACAGAGATTTATTCATCCAGCTCGTGATTTTATGTTCCAACCGATCAACAAGGATTTTGCAATCCTTAAAATTCAGCCTAGTGGTAATAAGCGGAACCCCAAGATACCGAACAGGAAGATTACCTTGTTGAAAAGGCATAACACTCAGAATCTGCTGACGAACCGATGGAGGAACGTTGCACATGAAAACCGTGCTCTTTGAAGGGCTCGGAACTAAGCCGGATATACTAGTGAACAACTCAAGAGCATTTTTAACCTTGTTAACCGAGCTGATGTCACCATTTACAAAGATAAACAAATCGTCCGCAAATGAGACGTTAATGATTTTCTGCTTAGCACAGTGAGCATGAAATTTAAACGAAGATTCCGCCGCCTTTTGAAGTAATAAAGAGAGCACCTCCATGATAAGCGTGAATAAGTAAGGCGACATGGGATCCCCTTGACGAAGGCCACGTTTCCCCGGGAAGTAACCGTGGATATCACCATTAATACTGACCGAATACGAAGCCGTGGTTACACATGTCATGATCCACTTAACCATCTTATTATGAAAACCAAACCGCTGAAGAACTATCTCCAAAAAACTCCAATTTACCGTGTCATAAGCTTTCTGAATATCAATCTTAAAAGCACATCTCGGAGGACCTCTATTTAAATGGTAGTTGTGCATGAGCTCTTGAGTGAGAAGGATATTATCAGATATTTTCCTACCCGGCACAAAGGCGGATTGGTTAATCCCCACAAGCGACTCCAGGCTACCCTTTATTCTATCCGTAATAATCTTACTTATGCACTTGTACAGAACATTGCAACAAGAGATTGGACGATAGTCCAAAACTGAATCCGCCGTATCTTTCTTAGGAATCAATGCCAGAATCGCATGATTTATTTGTTTCAACAGTTGACCATTATCAAAGAAATCCAACACCGCATTAGTAACCTCGTCACCCACAATATCCCATGCATGCTTAAAAAACGCTGAAGTGTACCCATCAGGGCCTGGGGCTTTATTTTCACTAATGCTAAACATAGCCTGCTTAACCTCCTCACGGGTAACCTGACGCACCATATAACCCGCAACATTAGCCGAGAGAACATTGGTGAAGACATCCTCCAAGCTTACCGATTCAACCGGGTATTCCACACCCAAAAAATTAGAATAATGAGAAACCAACGCATTCACAACACCATCTCCATCATACCGATTACCCGAAGCATCCAGAATACTATGAATTTTACATCTTGCATTCCTGCTTTTCACCATATTATGAAAGAAACTTGTATTCGAATCACCAGCACATAACCATTCCACCTTAGACTTTTGTTTCAGAAAGCTCTCCTCATCATATGCCGCTGATTGAAACTCATGAAGACATTGAACCTCCATTTGCCGTAAACTAGCATCAAGAGGGTCTTTATCAATCATCATCTGGATGTCGTCCAATTTTTTCCTCAACTCAGTCACCTTTGTATGGAGATTCCCCTGATCAAACAAAATTCTTCTCATATACGGCTTAAGGTTCCTTAGTTTCTTCATAACCGAAAACATATGAACACCATCAATGCTCTTCGACCATTCCTGAACCACATACTTTCTAAACTCAGGTTTAGCGGTAATAAAGTTAGGAAACTTGAACGGTTTAGCCCGTTTAGCCACACTATTGTTCGTCTTTAAAATGCATGGAGAGTGATCAGACACTCTATACGGCTGGAACAAGGCATAAGCGTCTGGAAAACTCTCGAGGAACTTAAGATTACCCATTACTCGATCGATCTTTTTCAAGAGTCCGATGCCATTTTTTGGTTTTTGGGTCCAAGTATAGTGAAGGCCGTGGCCTTTGATATCAAGCAGCTCCACCTTCTGGATACAATCATTAAACTCCCTCATACTAATAGTATGCTTCGACGGCCCATAAAGCGAGTCTTCATGATAAAGAGTGGTGTTAAAATCCCCCATCACGAACCAGGGCTTATCATAACACAGACTATTATGCTTACAAAGATCATCCCATAGGGCCCTCCGTTCCTGATACTTATTTTCGGCATACACAAACGAACCAAAGAGAACTTTCCCATTAGCCTTGAAAATCAATTGAACATGTATGACTTGGTCCGATTGAGCCAAGACCATAAGATCTACTGAATCCGTATCCCAACCCAAGATAATTCTAGTGCCTCGACTACATTGACCACCATTTGAAGTCCAATTCCATTTTCTAAACACATTTTTGCAAACTTTAACCAGTTTCGTAACATCAACATGAGACTCTAAGATAGCACAAACTTTTAAATTATTTTCAGCTACTAGAACACGAACCTCACTTTGTTTCAGGGGACGGTTCAATCCCCTTATGTTCCAGGACATAATACTATCCATTCAAACCGATGTGACCGGGAGTGCTTGCCCCCTCAGCTTGAGTATCCTGATTCGCATTCCTCATAAATTTTGACATCTCCGTTGGAATCTCGTCTAAAATCTCGTCTATTTCATGCACCGTATCACCACCTTTTTTATCCTTGTTATGTGAATTACCCGGTCTACTCTCATATCCATCCCCCTCTGCTGAATCAAGGACATCAAAGGCATTCGAAATTTTTACATTGAATGTACCCGACCCTTTTGCGCCTGAAGAAGTTGACACAGCATTTTCTATTTTATCCTCCTTTGTGCCCGATGTACTTGCCCCAATCGTATTCAGCTTGGGCCGATAAATCACTTTGGGTTTTTGTTTCTTTTGCAGATATGACCGCTTCGCTACCCTCCTCCTATCCGTAACAAATCCTTCATCATCAACGACTACCTGTTTAAGTTTACCCCTATCCACCTTACTGCACGTATTCTCATCATGCCCAAATAAACAACATGTCGCACACCGAAGGGGTTTCCATTCATATTCAACCTTTACACGTTCAGTTATATACCCCTCCTCATCCATCTTTGGAATAGCTAGGATAATATGGTCTTTAAGATCTTTATCCGCACTGACTTCAATCATGGCTCGCGCATAACTACTCCTACCCCAATTCTCAACACACATATCAGCAGTGTAAGAATCCAATCTTTTTGGAACCCCTAGTTTGGATGCTAGCAGACTCAAACCATCACCCGTGTACACTGAAATTGGAACGTTGTGCAACTTAACCCATACTGGAACATTTTTAATCCCATCTTTCTTTAGACTAACCTTAGGCGACCACACATTCAAAAATAAAGGAACTTTACGAATAAGCCATGGCCCTCCTTCCAACACCTTCGTCATACCATCTTTAGAATCAAATTTAAAGAAAAAGAATCCATCTGAGTTCATCATGAGTTTAACAAATCCATACTTGGCCCAGACATTCTTTGCATAATATTCAACTACTGGAAACGGTAATCTATTTCCAAGAAAGTAACCATATAACACGTTCTCAAACTTATCTTGAACCTGCTTGACAACTTCTTTAGGAATAACAATGTCCGCACCCTCCCTTGTCTCAACTGGTTCCATAAGTCTGAAATTTACCTCTGTTTTCCTCCGATTTGACTGCACTTTTTCAGCATACGAGACTGGTTCTTCTGCCTTATAAGTATCCCAAAAAGGCTCATCATGCACAGTATCAGGTTGACCCGTAGCAGCCCTCGACGACGATCCTCCAGCAGCAAACATATTCTCCACAGGTAAAGATATTGCCTCCAACCCATCAAGGATCGATGGATTATTCGTGGAATATAATCCCCTCCTTGGCAGCAATGTATTACCTTCAATGTTTGTGACCCGTAATCCAATTCCACGTATCGGAGCAGTGCCTGGCGTTGAACCCGGAGTTGCATCAGCGTTTTCATTAGCCACCTGAAAACCCTTATTAGGGTTTAACGAGGCGCTCAATATATCCGGCGGTTTAACAAGTCTAGCATCCATATCCGATTGCTTGAACTGCTTAGAATCCATGACAAACAAGATCTAGAACCATGCAACGTGCAAAAAAGAAAGAGAAATAACAAGAACCAAACGATCCGGCGACAAACCCTAGCAGAAAAAACGAAAGAAAAAAATAACCTTAAACCCGACGTCAAACGATTAGAAAACACGGTGAAGTCTAGTATCCTTACTCAGAAGGAACGACAACACCCCACTTGCTAACCGAAATCAATCAAGAAGAAGATCAGTAGGAACGAACGAAGCAAACTAGGGTTTCTTGAGTAGTCGCCAAAATCGCCTAAGGGACCAGAGAAAAGCCATTTTTCACTCCACCCCTCACTTGTAATAAACTCTTGTTAAAACTGACAATCGGATGTATGTATGATTAAATCGGATTGGTAATATGCTAATCGGTTCGAATGTGTGCTTGTTAATCAGCTGTGATATTATGACTTGTGTTTGTGATTTAGGTTGCATGATAGTTAAATGATTCGGTTTATGTTTGTATGATGATCCGATTGTTTGTTCTTGATGATGATGATATGAATATTCATAATTATCAAATAATAGCTGATTTGATCTGATTATGAAACTACTAAATTTGTTGACTGATTTTACGGAACTAAATGAGCTGCTAATAAGGAAACTGTTACAATCTGCTAGTCTCGACATGGATTGCGAGTCGAGAACACCTAGTCTCGACTCGGGACCTCCTTACCGACACAAACAGCACAACTCGAGACCAGCATTGTGAGTCCTGTTGCGACTCGAGGCCTGACTCGAGACCACCTAGTCTCGAGTGACATATGCACCAGCCGAGACCTCCTTGTTGCGACTCGAGACTTCAAAATCAGTACAACTCGAGACCGCTTAGTCTCGACTCGAGATCGTTAGTCTCGACTCGAGACCGTGAACACTTGCACATTAGTATTGGACTTGCACTGTCACGAGCCCAACTGATTGGGTCGGATACTTGGAATTGTTTACGTGTCTGCTATTGGACTGCTATGACATACTTGTGCATGCCATGATTATACTTGTGTACAATACGTGTAGGACATACGTGCTATATTTGAATGAGTTGCTGGAAAAGTGGAAGATCGCAAGGAGCGAAAATGAGGATGATCCGGGTTAGAGACTAGCATGAGGATTTCATAGTTCTTGTGTGTGTGGTTTGGCCGTGCCGTTTTATGTTTTTTGGGCTGTTTGTTCTTGTATGTTGTTTTTCATAACTGGGTTGTGACTTTATCTTGTTCCTAGGCTTCGGTTGTTAAGCCTAGTTGGTGTGTCACTCTGGCATGCCCTTGTTCTGATTTGGTATGTATAAAATTCACCTGGGGTAACCCTTTACCAAAAAAAAAGGTTCACCCGAATCTACCACGTGGCATCCATCCATGAAAAATCCGTATCTTTCAGGTGGACTACTAATTCTACCAAATCTGCGAACGTTTTGTGTGTGTTGATCAACCACTTGATTGTTTTTCAACAACCTTTTGTTGAGTGCTAGTTTTAACCAAACGTGTATCGGCTTGTGGTTCTTGATTCTTATCAAGTTCCACTTGTTCTAATAATTCCTTCCACAAGGAACTTAGCTTCCAAGAACTCAGCCTTTCGAGCAACAAATACCTTTTGCTCTGTTGGATCGTAGAAATAATATCCTATATCATCTTTAGGATATCCTACAAAGATACACTTAGTGGATCGTACTTCTATTTGAGGTGTATTGCTTCACAGAAGCTTCACAATCCATACCTTTAAATAGGATAATGATGGAACCCTTCCATGCCATATTTCAAAAGGTGTCTTATCCACTTTCTTGGTTGGACCATACGGGCCACGGAGAGTAAAGCGTAACCCCAAAGTGATAGAGATAAGGCGCTCCTAGCTATCATAGATCGAACCATATCTAATAGAGTTCGACTCCTCCTCTATCGAAACGAAGAACTTTAAAAGAGTTGATTTTGTACTTCACTTTTTGAAGATTCTGAACGTTTCAAAACTTCTTCTTTGTGTCAAGTACACATAACCTTAACTACCATAGTTGTCGGTAAAAGTAATGAAGTATCTTTCACCATTCCTAGTCATTGGCTTAAAAGGATCACATATATTCGAATGTATGATACCTAATAAATCTTTTGCCCTTTCCCACTAAGGGATTACTTGGTAATTTTACCTTGTAAATAAGATTCACATGTATCAAAATTTCATTTGTTTCCAAAAGACAATTCTTTCGAAGTGTTTACATGCGACGTCTGTTTATATGACCAAGGCGATAATGCTAAGGATACTTACTCAAATCCATTTTGAGTTTCTTGGTGATTGCTTGGTACATTGAACTATCAAATGATGTATTATTATGAACCAATTCATAAATACCATTTGAAAGCATAGCTTTAAAGTAAAACATGTCATTCATCGATATAAATGTTATTGTTTACAAACTTTAAATTGAAACATATAACATTTTAAAACAATTTCCAAACCATTTGTAAGTTTCAAAAGGGAAACTTGAATAATGTTCCTAGTCAAACTAGGAGCAAACAAATAACATTTTAAAACAATTTCCAAACCATTTGTAAGTTTCAAAACATAGTCTCCTTTCTTGTAATGTTTATTTCTTTTGAACCTTTTGCAACGAATTGCAAACATGAGTCCCACATCCGGTATCTAATACCCATGTGTTAGAAGAAATAACATTAAGGTCAATATGTATCATTAAGATTGTAAGGTAAAAAGATAAGATTTTGGCGATTTGGGCACTCTCCTGAAACCCTAGCCGATTCCTTCAATTCTTGGTCTCGATTGATCTTGGTTTGCATCTAAGGATTCATTATTTGTTTCTTTAGGTTCCAATCAATTGATATCAGATTAAGTTCGTGGTCTAGGGTTCTGTTTTGATCGATTTCGATTTTCTAATTCGGTTTTCTGATTATTCTTGGAGCGACGGCATAATCAATATTAGGGTTTGGCGGAATCGAGTCTTTATCCTGGTCATCCAATTAGGGTTTTGCGGCGGCTGATTCATTCATTCTGAATATCGGCAAGTCTCCTCTGATTAGGGTTTATTGCGGCTGATTATTCAGGTTATTGGTGAGTGACGGCTACTAGGGTTTATTCAGGCGACTTGTTTCTTGAACGAATTCTGGCTGCTAGGGATCAATTTTAATGGATGAACGCATGAAACTTGGTGGAAGGCCACCACTGTCTTTCAAGGAAATAGCGGATCGAATTCTTGATGTTGATGGGAACAATATTCAGCCAAGACGTGGTATCAACATCATTGATGAACTTACTAGGGTCTCGGCTCCGGTTCAGGTGGATAAACTGTTCTCGCCAACAACAGGTGTTCATGGAGTGCATTTGTCAACTCCATTGGCTGGTAAATCGGATTCAAAAGCATCTGGGGCTGTAGAACCTTTATCATTTGCTAGTGTAGTGAACACCACAAAGGAGAACGTAAAGGTTAATTTTCAGATGATGGAATCTAGTGAGTCGGTTGATGGTGCTGATGTCGTCATTCCATTGTCTTCGGTTAAACAAGTCACTGACAGGTATGCTAACACGTTGTATGGATATTTTCTGGGTAAATGGCTGGCCTTTCCTGTAGTGGATTATTTTGCAAAGAACAACTGGGTTAAATATGGTCTTTCAAGACTAATGATGAATGCGAACAGGTTGTTTTTCTTTAAATTCAAAACAAAGGAAGGGATGGATAAATTGGTGGAGGATGGACCTTGGATGATTAGAAATGTGCCGATAATTTTGAAGGAGTTGTCAGCCTCTGTCAAGTTGGAAAAAGAAGATATAAAGGCTATCCCAGTTTGGGTTAAGATGCATGAAGTGCCGTTAGCAGCATATACGAAAGACGGGCTTAGTTTGCTCGCTTCTAAGATAGGGGTGCCAAAGATGCTAGATTCGTACACTGCTACAATGTGTGCTGAGTCATGGGGAAGAAGCAGTTATGCTAGAGCTCTCATTGAAGTTCAAGCCGGGGCTGAATTAAAGAGGAGTGTTACTGTTGCAATCCCATCCTTAGAGGGTAATGGTCACTCAATGGTGGAGGTTAAAATCGAATATGATTGGGAGCCTCTAAGATGCTCCTCTTGTTGCGCCATGATGATTCCTCGTGCCCAAAGAACCTTCAGGTTGTATCGAGTGGGGATTCTGGAAAGAAAATTGAGGATTTTCAGGTTGTGGGTGCAAAGAAGAAGAAAGCTACTAACCAAGGTCTTCATATAAAAAATCAGAAGCCTAAGGTAGTGTACAGACCAGTTGTAAACCCTAAACCTATTTCGTCCATGAAGAAGCCGATGAACAACCAGGTATCAATGTCAAACCCCTTTGATGTCCTTAAGGATGATGATGGTGGTCAGGGAGGTAGTACTGTGGGTCGTATAGAGAAGAAGGTCAACCAGGGTAATGACAAACAAGATCCAGATGAGGAGGGGGTTGAGGAAGTCTACAATGAAACTAATGAATTTATGACTTCGGGAACACATCCTTCATCATCTAGAGCTCGGGCAAGCAACTCATCCACAAAGGTTTCCAATGGCTAGACATATTGTGATTCGAATCAAGGGATTGCCGGTTTGTGGCAATTTCATATTTGATGATGGAGGTTGAGTCGGTTTGGTTTCGTGTTTGGTGTTTGGTTTTTGCCTACTTTATTTTCATGATGTAATGTAGGCTAGGTTATGGGTTGTCTTAGATATTTTGGTTTTTGTTTTGTTTACATATACGGGGCATGTCCTGTATATGAATTAGTGTGGAACTCACCATCACTACTTGTACTTTATTGGGATTGTTTTTAATAGAATCACCGGGGTAACCCTTTACCCAAAAAAAAAGTATCATTAAGATTGTACCTAAGGTTTGCCTAGCATCCCTCTTGTTTTTCAACTCTTTGAGATAGGTTGGATAATTCCTTTTTAAATGTCCTATCTCTCCATGCTCAAAGTATTGATCGTTTGTGGCAACCTTTGCCTTCTTATATTTTGGTTTCGGTGGTTCTGCTTTAGCCTTTCTTTTTCTTTCCCTTTGATGTGCCCGTTTCCATTTGCAACATTTGCTTTGGTGTCGGGGTGATGCCCTTTCTTGTTGCCATCCTCATTGATCTTTAGAATGGATAAAGCCCTTTTATCCATATTGAGCCTTTCGAGGTGATCAATATAGCTTTTCATCTTAAAGACATAAGATGAGATATATTGGGTTTCCTCCTTTCAACATGCATGAAGTGCCCGAAGCGTTCTACCCTTGCATATTGTAGGAACGTTTCCTTCAATTGGGTAATCATGTCATATGCTCATGATGTTCAAATCCTTTTGAATCTTGGGAATCATAATTCCTTACATGAGGCAAGAGGCTTGCATAGTATCCTCGATATACTTAGTCCAATCGTCATAGGCATCCTTATCTTCCATAAGATGTTCATCGGGATTAGGATCGTTTTCAGTGATAGGTTACGGACGGTTTGGGTAATATTGTTAGCGGCCATCTACAAAATTTTACAAAGTTCAATTTTAGTATTTTCGATATTATTATATTTTAATTATTAATACCCTTTTATGTCTCATAGACAATTAATAATTAAAATCTAGAATCCAACGTTACATTTAAATATTGGTTCGGTGACCTTTATCCCTCTATTTAAATTAACAAGGTAGTCAACGTTTGACAATTGCAACCTTTTGCAACTTCTAGCCATATGGGATCGGTTAAACATCTTTATGTTTAGTTGGCATGTTTAATCCCATCAACACCTTTTGTTCGCCATGCTTCGGTGACCCTAAGTTCATGGTTTCCAAATCAAGTCGTCCAACTTACACACACATGTGAGTTTACACACATGAGCGGTTAGGTGACCTTTATCCCACAAACATGGTAAACCCACCTCGAATATACAAGTTCCCTCAAATGTGGTTAGGTGACCTTTATCCCACAAGAAGAGTTCCCAAGTGTTTCGAGTGTTGTATAAAAGGATGGTGTTTGACTTGTTTTATAAAAGGGATTTTGAGTTTTCAAAAATTCTAGTTTAAAAAACTTTATGTACCATACATTTGCATGCATTCAAATCCTTGGTACTTTTGTGAAAACAAATTTTCAAGGTTCTTTTTAATAAAACCCATTTCATTGTAAAATCATTAATTTTTAATAACCTTTTATTAACCAATTTTAATGATTTTCAAAGAACCATTTTTAAGCTTGCTGTTGATTATTAGTTTGTTAAGCATGCATATCCATGTATCATCCAAACAATAAAATTAAGCAACCACACAAGCATAACATACATAACAATAGGTGCATAACCATAGCCAACTATTTTGACAACACTTGTTAGCCGAAACAAGTGTGCCAAAAGGTCCTTCTTAAGGGGTGAATATTGACACAAGTAATGCGTCGTTGAACTCCCACTTGATCCCGCATCCAAATGCTTCAAGTCTTCTTCTTGTGTTGTGATTTTTTCACATTCTTTGAGCATCCAAATGTCTTTTATATTCAGCTCCAAACTCCTTTGGACTTCAAAAATGTATTTTGACAACACTTCTAAACTGATTTACCTTCCCAGTAATCAGAATCGAAGATTGCTGCTACTTTGATTTCATTTCTATCGGCCTCTTTCTTCTTTCTATAATACAACTGATCGGTAAAGGAAGCTGTCCAAACTGATCGGCAAGAGAGCGCCACCCACCCCCTCACCACACTGCTTCCACTCGCAGACACTCACAGACTTTGGGGTTGAAGACTCCATAGTGTCTTTAACCTACTGGATTTATGGGAGAAACCTCCATATTGAAGCGCGCCTTTGAGGCTAAAACCTTGCCTATACATGTAAGCTTAGCGGGTAAAAGAGACCCGCTAGACAGCACTTTCCTTACCGTAAGGTAACTCGCTGCAATCCATTTCCAAAGTCTTCATATGCTCTTCAGATAGCTCCATCGAACTGCGATAGCTGCTAGTCTACCTATTCGTATTGGAACTATCCTACCTCCTATTTCTAAACCCAGAACTCAGATATTTGATTCTTAGATGACTGATCTACTAAAGGTAACTAACTTGATTAACCCGCTTCAAAGCAATATGCGGCTTCTACGCTATCAATAAAATACTAATCCGTTCAACAATTACGACCCCGCTATTACCTTTTCTCTAATAATCTTCATCAGGATAGCACACGCACACCGTATTACAACTAGGGTATAAAAAAGACCATCCAGCCCTCATCACAGAGAATAGGCTCATCACCAGGTCCAATAGACGTGAGCTGTCCTGCCAGACAGAGTTCTTCCAAGAGTGTATACCCAACATTATAGTCGAAGATAACTTTCTCATTCTCTCTAGTTGAAAAAAAACTTCATTATTGAATCGGTAAAATGCTACCCTCGGAAAACGTCCGACAAATACAGTCGTCCCGAACAGAGGAAAAACCCTCCGACATCAATTTCAAAGTGAATTTATCCAGTTGAGGCATCTTGATTGAGAATAAAGGATTCCCCCTAGGGGGTGGTAACGCGCTACTACTAAACTACTTATGTTAATTCTACTTACGCTAAAAATAAAAATCTAACAGAAGCCAGAAATCACACCGCATAGATGAAATGGAACAACAAATGAAGAAAACTTAAACGGATAAACAAGAATTCAAGCCTTTTTGAAGCTCGAAAAAAGCCGGAAAACTGTAAATGAAGCTTACATCACCTAACCTAAAAAAGATTTGTGCATATTTTGAAAAACAACCTAAATCTAAGACTACCCATCAATCATCCAACACAACCAACTATTCAGAAAAGAGAAATGAATTACAGAACTCAGTGAGTGAAATAATACGTGTTGGGTTTTAAACATGTTTATCAAAGTAATTTCATCCTTATGAAATAAAAACGTAGCGGAAAATATTATTTAAAACATGTTACTTGCACGATATAAAACCCATTTTATATGTAAAACCCAATACCCGGATCCATATACGAATATGCATGCTACCAAAAACACAACCATAGGGTGTTTAGAATGCTACCTTCCAAGGAGTAATGGATATGAAGAAGATGATGCTTCTTGAACGGTTGCCTTCAAGTGTAGAAGACCTCAAGCTTGTATACCCCAAGCCTTCCAACAAACACCTTATGTTTAGCTAGGATTTCTACACTTATGAACTCACTAAGATTTCCATCTAAATCAACCACCATGGCCGAAAATATGAAGGAAAGTTATGGAGTTCTTGCACTTGATTTACCAACTTGATAAACCTTTCTTGATCAACCACACCTTGGCCGATTTTAGGAGAGTAATTTTTCAAGTCTTACACTTGAAAATTATCTCCTCAAATGGCACTCCTTTGGCCGAAAATTGTAGAGCATTTTCTAGAGATTTTTCCAAGTTCATCTCTTCCATTTTTGTCATCTTAAAATGGTTATAAAAGATGGGAGAGAATTGCCACCACCATTGCCCAATCATGTGCCTTCTAACCATGCAAAATGAATGTAAGCTCATTGGACCAAAATGGTCTTGGAAAGACCACCCAATCAAGATGCATCTATCCATGCAATTTGCATGCAATGTGATTGGCCAAAACATTTAGGGAAGAGCACCCAATCAACACACATGCAAATGCATGAAATCTCATTGGACCAACAATTTTGGGAAGACCCCATGGGGGGTGGCGGCCTAGACTTTTAATTTTATATAAAAAAATCAAATTTCTTTTATAAAATAATTTATGTCTTGATTAATTTTATAACTTTTATAAAATTATAACATTATATGTTATAAGACTTATACAACTTTTATTATGTTATTTAACCCATTCAATAACAAAATAAAATATTCTCTCAAAATAAATCATCAGCAACGTTCGACTTAAGCTCAAATCACTAAAGTTCAAGGACACAATACATGTGCGACAGGTCTTACAAGAGTGGGAGATTAGCTTTGAGGACACTTAGAGCTTTATTCTTGTAATTCGTTTTTGGTTTTACTTTGGTTCCCCTTTGTCTGGGTGGTGTTTTTTTGTTCTTGTTTGGTTACACATTAGCGGCATGTCGCTTTTGTGAACTAGGTGGTGTTTTTGCCTCCTACTTGTACTTATTTGGTTGTGATTAATAGATTCACCGGGGTAACCCTTTACCCAAAAAAAAAATAAAATATTCTCTCAAAATAAATTATCCATATAATTTATTAGTTTGTCAAGTGCAATTATTTAGAAAACCGATTTCTAAATATTATAAGTGTTAATATTTAATTGTTTGATCACAAATAAATATTATAAGTGTTTGTCTAGCTTGTATTTGGGTATGACTCGACTTGGATCATAACGTACTACCCACATCAATTTAATATGTGTCTTGGGCATACAGAGTCCAACAATACGGCGATCCAAAATAATGGAATAAAAGACCTAGGAACGAGCAAGGAATCTTTTTAGCCCCAACGACAAATGAACCTAGGGGCGGGGCATTTTCAGGGAGTAGCCCGCTTCCCATTACTCCTTAGGGCAGTTCCTCGCACATCATTAAGGGAGCCATTGAAAGGTGACTAAAACACCAGAAACGGGGACTACCCGAGCTAATGATAGAGGCAAGAACACTTTCCGGCCAAGTCCCATTAATTAATCATAACGATATCGTGGAAATGCGGCACAGACCCATATATATAGAAACAGAAAAAGAATCACCTTGATACTAAACCGGATCGAGCCCGGGATCTT
The DNA here is from genome assembly GCF_002127325.2 of Helianthus annuus. NCBI lineage: Eukaryota > Viridiplantae > Streptophyta > Magnoliopsida > Asterales > Asteraceae > Helianthus > Helianthus annuus. Next base: position 82,537,036 of record NC_035442.2, read on the forward strand.
ATTTGAAATGGGAAGATCTAGGATAGGCAGCCAACCTCCTGGAGAGAGCGATGTGCATGGACCAGGTGAGTAAGGATGCAGCTCCGTGGACCGCTCGTCGGGCCAGATAGGTGGTGGTATCACACCCTTCTCAAAGGAACCGTACGTGAGACTCTCGCGTCATACGGCTCCGTCCCGGAATCAGGACCCCCCTTTCCTTTGACCAACGGGTCCTCAGAACCAACCTGTCCTTCCTTTCTATTTCTCGGTAAGCGGTTTTTTTTATTTTTATTTTCATTCATTGATTGATTTAATTTAAGGTAGCTTTAGCTTACTTCCAAGTCCAAGCGCTAGCGGTAGAAGCTAGTCGTCAGAAGCGAACTTCCGGGTTGGGAATGAGCCAAAAAAGGTGAGCGCCCCTGTGCAAGCCTTATTGAAAACTAAAGCATGAAGGGAGAAGGTTGACTTTGAGAAAGAAGGTGCTTGTTGCCACTTTATTAGTAAGTTTACCTTAAGAAAGGCGAAAACTTGCTTGACTATGACTAAGAAGATAGAAAGGGCTTTTCTCGCTTAGTATTGCTTTGGCTGAGCCCTATCTTGCTGGCGCGGAAGCTACCGCAACTCAAAGAAAAAATGAAGGAATAAGACATTAGCATTAGAAAGAGTACAGAGGCATTCCGGGCTGACTACAATACAAGTCATGAGCGATAGCGAAGCCAAGCTGGATAGGCTTTTTATGTTGAACGCCCCAAAACTAGCTATCTTATAGCAGACAACTAAGGCAAGCCTACTCAACTAATCTCATAAGTTAAGTAAAGGCCGGTTTGCATCGCAACTAATAGAAAAAATGACTACTAGAATAGACTAGTAATTGAGTGCTCCTTGTTGTTCGGATCTTGACCGGGTCCGAGCTTCCCAAGCTCTATGCTGTTGGGGAACTCCGCAAGGGTCTTACCACCTTCTTTATTTACTATATTTGAGACTTTGGAGTACTTTGGGATTATATTCCGCGCCGAGGATTTGTGCTTGTGGGCCGGGGTGAATATTGCAGACCAGCGGATCTGGTGGTCGATAATCGTTCGGACTTGGTAAAGGTTGTGACAACTCATATTTTCGAACCCACTTTTGTGTAACGTTACATGATTATGTGAACTCTATTTGAATAACATGTTATACGTGCCTTGTGTGAAATTGTGAATGTTTGTTTATATGTTGCATGATCCGATCGTACATGACCCACTCGACTACACAAGCCCATTCGGTTTACACACATCCAACTCGAGACCATGGGGCGGCCCAAGTGAGGGTTCGGCCCATCCCCTAATCGTATACACTTTGAGATGTAGTAACTATCTCACACTTTTTATAGAATCACCGGGGTAAAAACCCTTTACCCAAAAAAAACTATCTCATACTTTTACCAAACATCCTAACACCCACAAACCCTAGAACACTCTCTCTCTCTCTCTCTCTCTCTCTCTCTCTCTCGATCGGAACCAAAGGCAGCCGAACATCCCTTTCCATCGAAGCTTTTGGATTCGGATCATCCTCTTCTCATCTCGGTTAGTATTAAGCTCGTCGATTGCATGTTTAATATGTATGATTATGAGATGATATTGTTATCTATTGGATTACATGATCTAGGGTTCTTGTTAGCATGATTTATTATGTTGTTGATTCTTAGTATTCATGAAATCGGCTGCATGTATGATTAAATCGGATTGGTAATATGCTAATCGGTTCGAATGTGTGCTTGTTAATCAGCTGTGATATTATGACTTGTGTTTGTGATTTAGGTTGCATGATAGTTAAATGATTCGGTTTATGTTTGTATGATGATCCGATTGTTTGTTCTTGATGATGATGATATGAATATTCATAATTATCAAATAATAGCTGATTTGATCTGATTATGAAACTACTAAATTTGTTGACTGATTTTACGGAACTAAATGAGCTGCTAATAAGGAAACTGTTACAATCTGCTAGTCTCGACATGGATTGCGAGTCGAGAACACCTAGTCTCGACTCGGGACCTCCTTACCGACACAAACAGCACAACTCGAGACCAGCATTGTGAGTCCTGTTGCGACTCGAGGCCTGACTCGAGACCACCTAGTCTCGAGTGACATATGCACCAGCCGAGACCTCCTTGTTGCGACTCGAGACTTCAAAATCAGTACAACTCGAGACCGCTTAGTCTCGACTCGAGATCGTTAGTCTCGACTCGAGACCGTGAACACTTGCACATTAGTATTGGACTTGCACTGTCACGAGCCCAACTGATTGGGTCGGATACTTGGAATTGTTTACGTGTCTGCTATTGGACTGCTATGACATACTTGTGCATGCCATGATTATACTTGTGTACAATACGTGTAGGACATACGTGCTATATTTGAATGAGTTGCTGGAAAAGTGGAAGATCGCAAGGAGCGAAAATGAGGATGATCCGGGTTAGAGACTAGCATGAGGATTTCATAGTTCTTGTGTGTGTGGTTTGGCCGTGCCGTTTTATGTTTTTTGGGCTGTTTGTTCTTGTATGTTGTTTTTCATAACTGGGTTGTGACTTTATCTTGTTCCTAGGCTTCGGTTGTTAAGCCTAGTTGGTGTGTCACTCTGGCATGCCCTTGTTCTGATTTGGTATGTATAAAATTCACCTGGGGTAACCCTTTACCAAAAAAAAAAGGTTCACCCGAATCTACCACGTGGCATCCATCCATGAAAAATCCGTATCTTTCAGGTGGACTACTAATTCTACCAAATCTGCGAACGTTTTGTGTGTGTTGATCAACCACTTGATTGTTTTTCAACAACCTTTTGTTGAGTGCTAGTTTTAACCAAACGTGTATCGGCTTGTGGTTCTTGATTCTTATCAAGTTCCACTTGTTCTAATAATTCCTTCCACAAGGAACTTAGCTTCCAAGAACTCAGCCTTTCGAGCAACAAATACCTTTTGCTCTGTTGGATCGTAGAAATAATATCCTATATCATCTTTAGGATATCCTACAAAGATACACTTAGTGGATCGTACTTCTATTTGAGGTGTATTGCTTCACAGAAGCTTCACAATCCATACCTTTAAATAGGATAATGATGGAACCCTTCCATGCCATATTTCAAAAGGTGTCTTATCCACTTTCTTGGTTGGACCATACGGGCCACGGAGAGTAAAGCGTAACCCCAAAGTGATAGAGATAAGGCGCTCCTAGCTATCATAGATCGAACCATATCTAATAGAGTTCGACTCCTCCTCTATCGAAACGAAGAACTTTAAAAGAGTTGATTTTGTACTTCACTTTTTGAAGATTCTGAACGTTTCAAAACTTCTTCTTTGTGTCAAGTACACATAACCTTAACTACCATAGTTGTCGGTAAAAGTAATGAAGTATCTTTCACCATTCCTAGTCATTGGCTTAAAAGGATCACATATATTCGAATGTATGATACCTAATAAATCTTTTGCCCTTTCCCACTAAGGGATTACTTGGTAATTTTACCTTGTAAATAAGATTCACATGTATCAAAATTTCATTTGTTTCCAAAAGACAATTCTTTCGAAGTGTTTACATGCGACGTCTGTTTATATGACCAAGGCGATAATGCTAAGGATACTTACTCAAATCCATTTTGAGTTTCTTGGTGATTGCTTGGTACATTGAACTATCAAATGATGTATTATTATGAACCAATTCATAAATACCATTTGAAAGCATAGCTTTAAAGTAAAACATGTCATTCATCGATATAAATGTTATTGTTTACAAACTTTAAATTGAAACATATAACATTTTAAAACAATTTCCAAACCATTTGTAAGTTTCAAAAGGGAAACTTGAATAATGTTCCTAGTCAAACTAGGAGCAAACAAATAACATTTTAAAACAATTTCCAAACCATTTGTAAGTTTCAAAACATAGTCTCCTTTCTTGTAATGTTTATTTCTTTTGAACCTTTTGCAACGAATTGCAAACATGAGTCCCACATCCGGTATCTAATACCCATGTGTTAGAAGAAATAACATTAAGGTCAATATGTATCATTAAGATTGTAAGGTAAAAAGATAAGATTTTGGCGATTTGGGCACTCTCCTGAAACCCTAGCCGATTCCTTCAATTCTTGGTCTCGATTGATCTTGGTTTGCATCTAAGGATTCATTATTTGTTTCTTTAGGTTCCAATCAATTGATATCAGATTAAGTTCGTGGTCTAGGGTTCTGTTTTGATCGATTTCGATTTTCTAATTCGGTTTTCTGATTATTCTTGGAGCGACGGCATAATCAATATTAGGGTTTGGCGGAATCGAGTCTTTATCCTGGTCATCCAATTAGGGTTTTGCGGCGGCTGATTCATTCATTCTGAATATCGGCAAGTCTCCTCTGATTAGGGTTTATTGCGGCTGATTATTCAGGTTATTGGTGAGTGACGGCTACTAGGGTTTATTCAGGCGACTTGTTTCTTGAACGAATTCTGGCTGCTAGGGATCAATTTTAATGGATGAACGCATGAAACTTGGTGGAAGGCCACCACTGTCTTTCAAGGAAATAGCGGATCGAATTCTTGATGTTGATGGGAACAATATTCAGCCAAGACGTGGTATCAACATCATTGATGAACTTACTAGGGTCTCGGCTCCGGTTCAGGTGGATAAACTGTTCTCGCCAACAACAGGTGTTCATGGAGTGCATTTGTCAACTCCATTGGCTGGTAAATCGGATTCAAAAGCATCTGGGGCTGTAGAACCTTTATCATTTGCTAGTGTAGTGAACACCACAAAGGAGAACGTAAAGGTTAATTTTCAGATGATGGAATCTAGTGAGTCGGTTGATGGTGCTGATGTCGTCATTCCATTGTCTTCGGTTAAACAAGTCACTGACAGGTATGCTAACACGTTGTATGGATATTTTCTGGGTAAATGGCTGGCCTTTCCTGTAGTGGATTATTTTGCAAAGAACAACTGGGTTAAATATGGTCTTTCAAGACTAATGATGAATGCGAACAGGTTGTTTTTCTTTAAATTCAAAACAAAGGAAGGGATGGATAAATTGGTGGAGGATGGACCTTGGATGATTAGAAATGTGCCGATAATTTTGAAGGAGTTGTCAGCCTCTGTCAAGTTGGAAAAAGAAGATATAAAGGCTATCCCAGTTTGGGTTAAGATGCATGAAGTGCCGTTAGCAGCATATACGAAAGACGGGCTTAGTTTGCTCGCTTCTAAGATAGGGGTGCCAAAGATGCTAGATTCGTACACTGCTACAATGTGTGCTGAGTCATGGGGAAGAAGCAGTTATGCTAGAGCTCTCATTGAAGTTCAAGCCGGGGCTGAATTAAAGAGGAGTGTTACTGTTGCAATCCCATCCTTAGAGGGTAATGGTCACTCAATGGTGGAGGTTAAAATCGAATATGATTGGGAGCCTCTAAGATGCTCCTCTTGTTGCGCCATGATGATTCCTCGTGCCCAAAGAACCTTCAGGTTGTATCGAGTGGGGATTCTGGAAAGAAAATTGAGGATTTTCAGGTTGTGGGTGCAAAGAAGAAGAAAGCTACTAACCAAGGTCTTCATATAAAAAATCAGAAGCCTAAGGTAGTGTACAGACCAGTTGTAAACCCTAAACCTATTTCGTCCATGAAGAAGCCGATGAACAACCAGGTATCAATGTCAAACCCCTTTGATGTCCTTAAGGATGATGATGGTGGTCAGGGAGGTAGTACTGTGGGTCGTATAGAGAAGAAGGTCAACCAGGGTAATGACAAACAAGATCCAGATGAGGAAGGGGTTGAGTGAGATCATTACGGACAGATTAAAGGGCAGTTTGGACTCGCTGGTCAGCATTAATCAGTCTGCTTTCGTTCCCGGTAGGCGGATATCTGATAATATTCTTTTAACACAAGAACTAATGCACAACTATCACCTAAATAAAGGTCCTCCTAGATGTGCTTTCAAGATAGATATTCAAAAGGCATATGACACGGTGAGCTGGTCATTTTTGGAGAGGATTCTTTCTCGATTCGGTTTGCATAGGAAAATGGTTAAGTGGATAATGACATGCGTTACTACGGCAACATATTCTTTGAGCATAAACGGCAACCTTCACGGGTTCTTTAAAGGGAAACGGGGTTTGCGTCAAGGGGATCCTATGTCTCCGTATTTGTTCACTCTTGTTATGGAGGTGCTTACGTTAGGTCTCCAAAAGGCTGCTAGTGCCAGCTCGTTGTTCCAATACCACGCTCAGTGTAAGAAACAAAAGATTATAAACGTATCGTTTGCTGATGATTTGTTCATATTTGTGCATGGAAGTACTTATTCGGTAAGTAAGATAAAGGCCGCTTTGGAGGAGTTCACGGAAATGTCGGGTATGGTCCCGAGCCTTGCAAAAAGCACGGTGTTTTTCTGTAATGTGCCGCAACATGTTCGACAGGAAATTCTTAATATTATGCCATTTCAAGAAGGGTCCTTGCCTGTTCGATATTTAGGTGTGCCGTTGATTTCGTCAAAGTTGACCGCTAGCCATTGTAGAGTCCTCGTTGACCGAATGGACAAAAAGATTAACAACTGGATGACAAAAACCCTTTCCTTTGCGGGTAGGCTTCAGCTTATCAACTCCGTTCTTTCAGCAATGCATATTTACTGGGCTTCAGTTTTTATTATTCCGGCTAGTGTCATAAATGACCTGGAGAAACGTATGCGTCGCTTCCTCTGGAATGCGGGTAATGTTGGTAAGGTTAAAGCTAAAGTTGCGTGGAACGATGTATGTCTTCCGAAACAAGAGGGTGGCCTAGGCATCAGGCGGGTTGGGGATGTAAACAAAGCTCTAATCGCTAACCATATATGGAGCATTCTGGTCAAACGCAAGTCTTTATGGGTGCAATGGATCTATGATTATAAAGTAAAGGATCAGAATTTCTGGGAGATTCAATGTAGGGGTGGTATGAGTTGGGGATGGCGGAAGATTCTTTCCATTCGTAACATTGTTCGGCCTTTCATTTGGAAACTCATTCGGTCTGGTAGGCAAACTAACGCTTGGAGCGATAACTGGTGTCACTTGAGTCCTCTTAGGGCGATGATAACTCCAAGACGAATTGCAAATGCGGGTTTTAACCTCAGTTCTTCAGTTGCGGATTTACTTGACAGCAATGGCCAATGGAATTGGCCTCAAGCGTGGTATGACCTCTACCCAGTTTTGATCGGGTTGAGCATTGATATGCCTAATCCTCAGTTACGGGATCTTACGGTTTGGAGGGATTTAGAGGGCAACCAGCGACAGTTTTCCTCGTTGGAAGTTTGGCAAAACATTCGCACCCGAGATTCTCCTGTGAGCTGGGCGAATATGGTTTGGTTTAGCCAGTGTATCCCACGGCATTCTTTTCACCTTTGGTTGGTCATAAAAAATAAGTTGCGAACTCAGGACCGGTTGCGTGTTTGGGAAGCGGGTAGTGAAACAAACTTAAGGCTCATGTGCTGCCCTCTTTGCCAGCATGATCGAGATTCTAGAGATCATCTGTTCTTCTCTTGTGATTTTGCTTCGCAGGTCTGGAGGGACGTAAGGGCTATGGTTGATATGGATACCGTTTCTGGATCTTGGGTTTCAATTTTGGAGTGGATGGAGCGGCACTCGAATTCTAATACCCTAGAACGTGTGGTTTGTAAGTTGGTCATAGCGGCTGCGACGTATTTTATCTGGCAGGAACGCAATAATAGGCTCTTCAACAGAATTCATGGTTCGGTGAGTCAGGTTGCTGAGAAGATTAAAAATACAGTCCAACTTCGGTTGATGGATTTCAAGCTTCAAAAGCATACGGATTACAACAGAGTTCTAATGAGGTGGCAGATCCCAGCAAGGGTGCTGATTGAAGACCCGGGTTAGAGGTTCTTGATGGGGGGTGTTTAGTTTGATAGTTTGTTGCTGGCCGTGTTCTTTTGTTTTCGGGTTGTTCTTTATTTTTTGGTTGTTGTGTTTGGGTTTTGTTTTGGATTGGTTGTCTTGACTTGTAGTGTGTGTCAGTGTTTTGGCACACCCTGTTCTTTCGTTTGGTGATTTATAAAATTTACCGATGTAACACTTTATCCAAAAAAACACATCCTTCATCATCTAGAGCTCGGGCAAGCAACTCATCCACAAAGGTTTCCAATGGCTAGACATATTGTGATTCGAATCAAGGGATTGCCGGTTTGTGGCAATTTCATATTTGATGATGGAGGTTGAGTCGGTTTGGTTTCGTGTTTGGTGTTTGGTTTTTGCCTACTTTATTTTCATGATGTAATGTAGGCTAGGTTATGGGTTGTCTTAGATATTTTGGTTTTTGTTTTGTTTACATATACGGGGCATGTCCTGTATATGAATTAGTGTGGAACTCACCATCACTACTTGTACTTTATTGGGATTGTTTTTAATAGAATCACCGGGGTAACCCTTTACCCAAAAAAAAAGTATCATTAAGATTGTACCTAAGGTTTGCCTAGCATCCCTCTTGTTTTTCAACTCTTTGAGATAGGTTGGATAATTCCTTTTTAAATGTCCTATCTCTCCATGCTCAAAGTATTGATCGTTTGTGGCAACCTTTGCCTTCTTATATTTTGGTTTCGGTGGTTCTGCTTTAGCCTTTCTTTTTCTTTCCCTTTGATGTGCCCGTTTCCATTTGCAACATTTGCTTTGGTGTCGGGGTGATGCCCTTTCTTGTTGCCATCCTCATTGATCTTTAGAATGGATAAAGCCCTTTTATCCATATTGAGCCTTTCGAGGTGATCAATATAGCTTTTCATCTTAAAGACATAAGATGAGATATATTGGGTTTCCTCCTTTCAACATGCATGAAGTGCCCGAAGCGTTCTACCCTTGCATATTGTAGGAACGTTTCCTTCAATTGGGTAATCATGTCATATGCTCATGATGTTCAAATCCTTTTGAATCTTGGGAATCATAATTCCTTACATGAGGCAAGAGGCTTGCATAGTATCCTCGATATACTTAGTCCAATCGTCATAGGCATCCTTATCTTCCATAAGATGTTCATCGGGATTAGGATCGTTTTCAGTGATAGGTTACGGACGGTTTGGGTAATATTGTTAGCGGCCATCTACAAAATTTTACAAAGTTCAATTTTAGTATTTTCGATATTATTATATTTTAATTATTAATACCCTTTTATGTCTCATAGACAATTAATAATTAAAATCTAGAATCCAACGTTACATTTAAATATTGGTTCGGTGACCTTTATCCCTCTATTTAAATTAACAAGGTAGTCAACGTTTGACAATTGCAACCTTTTGCAACTTCTAGCCATATGGGATCGGTTAAACATCTTTATGTTTAGTTGGCATGTTTAATCCCATCAACACCTTTTGTTCGCCATGCTTCGGTGACCCTAAGTTCATGGTTTCCAAATCAAGTCGTCCAACTTACACACACATGTGAGTTTACACACATGAGCGGTTAGGTGACCTTTATCCCACAAACATGGTAAACCCACCTCGAATATACAAGTTCCCTCAAATGTGGTTAGGTGACCTTTATCCCACAAGAAGAGTTCCCAAGTGTTTCGAGTGTTGTATAAAAGGATGGTGTTTGACTTGTTTTATAAAAGGGATTTTGAGTTTTCAAAAATTCTAGTTTAAAAAACTTTATGTACCATACATTTGCATGCATTCAAATCCTTGGTACTTTTGTGAAAACAAATTTTCAAGGTTCTTTTTAATAAAACCCATTTCATTGTAAAATCATTAATTTTTAATAACCTTTTATTAACCAATTTTAATGATTTTCAAAGAACCATTTTTAAGCTTGTTGTTGATTATTAGTTTGTTAAGCATGCATATCCATGTATCATCCAAACAATAAAATTAAGCAACCACACAAGCATAACATACATAACAATAGGTGCATAACCATAGCCAACTATTTTGACAACACTTGTTAGCCGAAACAAGTGTGCCAAAAGGTCCTTCTTAAGGGGTGAATATTGACACAAGTAATGCGTCGTTGAACTCCCACTTGATCCCGCATCCAAATGCTTCAAGTCTTCTTCTTGTGTTGTGATTTCTTCACATTCTTTGAGCATCCAAATGTCTTTTATATTCAGCTCCAAACTCCTTTGGACTTCAAAAATGTATTTTGACAACACTTCTAAACTGATTTACCTTCCCAGTAATCAGAATCGAAGATTGCTGCTACTTTGATTTCATTTCTATCGGCCTCTTTCTTCTTTCTATAATACAACTGATCGGTAAAGGAAGCTGTCCAAACTGATCGGCAAGAGAGCGCCACCCACCCCCTCACCACACTGCTTCCACTCGCAGACACTCACAGACTTTGGGGTTGAAGACTCCATAGTGTCTTTAACCTACTGGATTTATGGGAGAAACCTCCATATTGAAGCGCGCCTTTGAGGCTAAAACCTTGCCTATACATGTAAGCTTAGCGGGTAAAAGAGACCCGCTAGACAGCACTTTCCTTACCGTAAGGTAACTCGCTGCAATCCATTTCCAAAGTCTTCATATGCTCTTCAGATAGCTCCATCGAACTGCGATAGCTGCTAGTCTACCTATTCGTATTGGAACTATCCTACCTCCTATTTCTAAACCCAGAACTCAGATATTTGATTCTTAGATGACTGATCTACTAAAGGTAACTAACTTGATTAACCCGCTTCAAAGCAATATGCGGCTTCTACGCTATCAATAAAATACTAATCCGTTCAACAATTACGACCCCGCTATTACCTTTTCTCTAATAATCTTCATCAGGATAGCACACGCACACCGTATTACAACTAGGGTATAAAAATGACCATCCAGCCCTCATCACAGAGAATAGGCTCATCACCAGGTCCAATAGACGTGAGCTGTCCTGCCAGACAGAGTTCTTCCAAGAGTGTATACCCAACATTATAGTCGAAGATAACTTTCTCATTCTCTCTAGTTGAAAAAAAAACTTCATTATTGAATCGGTAAAATGCTACCCTCGGAAAACGTCCGACAAATACAGTCGTCCCGAACAGAGGAAAAACCCTCCGACATCAATTTCAAAGTGAATTTATCCAGTTGAGGCATCTTGATTGAGAATAAAGGGTTCCCCCTAGGGGGTGGTAACGCGCTACTACTAAACTACTTATGTTAATTCTACTTACGCTAAAAATAAAAATCTAACAGAAGCCAGAAATCACACCGCATAGATGAAATGGAACAACAAATGAAGAAAACTTAAACGGATAAACAAGAATTCAAGCCTTTTTGAAGCTCGAAAAAAGCCGGAAAACTGTAAATGAAGCTTACATCACCTAACCTAAAAAAGATTTGTGCATATTTTGAAAAACAACCTAAATCTAAGACTACCCATCAATCATCCAACACAACCAACTATTCAGAAAAGAGAAATGAATTACAGAACTCAGTGAGTGAAATAATACGTGTTGGGTTTTAAACATGTTTATCAAAGTAATTTCATCCTTATGAAATAAAAACGTAGCGGAAAATATTATTTAAAACATGTTACTTGCACGATATAAAACCCATTTTATATGTAAAACCCAATACCCGGATCCATATACGAATATGCATGCTACCAAAAACACAACCATAGGGTGTTTAGAATGCTACCTTCCAAGGAGTAATGGATATGAAGAAGATGATGCTTCTTGAACGGTTGCCTTCAAGTGTAGAAGACCTCAAGCTTGTATACCCCAAGCCTTCCAACAAACACCTTATGTTTAGCTAGGATTTCTACACTTATGAACTCACTAAGATTTCCATCTAAATCAACCACCATGGCCGAAAATATGAAGGAAAGTTATGGAGTTCTTGCACTTGATTTACCAACTTGATAAACCTTTCTTGATCAACCACACCTTGGCCGATTTTAGGAGAGTAATTTTTCAAGTCTTACAGTTGAAAATTATCTCCTCAAATGGCACTCCTTTGGCCGAAAATTGTAGAGCATTTTCTAGAGATTTTTCCAAGTTCATCTCTTCCATTTTTGTCATCTTAAAATGGTTATAAAAGATGAGAGAGAATTGCCACCACCATTGCCCAATCATGTGCCTTCTAACCATGCAAAATGAATGTAAGCTCATTGGACCAAAATGGTCTTGGAAAGACCACCCAATCAAGATGCATCTATCCATGCAATTTGCATGCAATGTGATTGGCCAAAACATTTAGGGAAGAGCACCCAATCAACACACATGCAAATGCATGAAATCTCATTGGACCAACAATTTTGGGAAGACCCCATGGGGGGTGGCGGCCTAGACTTTTAATTTTATATAAAAAAATCAAATTTCTTTTATAAAATAATTTATGTCTTGATTAATTTTATAACTTTTATAAAATTATAACATTATATGTTATAAGACTTATACAACTTTTATTATGTTATTTAACCCATTCAATAACAAAATAAAATATTCTCTCAAAATAAATTATCCATATAATTTATTAGTTTGTCAAGTGCAATTATTTAGAAAACCGATTTCTAAATATTATAAGTGTTAATATTTAATTGTTTGATCACAAATAAATATTATAAGTGTTTGTCTAGCTTGTATTTGGGTATGACTCGACTTGGATCATAACGTAAGACCCACATCAATTTAATATGTGTCTTGGGCATACAGAGTCCAACAATACGGCGATCCAAAATAATAGAATAAAAGACCTAGGAACGAGCAAGGAATCTTTTTAGCCCCAACGACAAATGAACCTAGGGGCGGGGCATTTTCAGGGAGTAGCCCGCTTCCCATTACTCCTTAGGGCAGTTCCTCGCACATCATTAAGGGAGCCATTGAAAGGTGACTAAAACACCAGAAACGGGGACTACCCGAGCTAATGATAGAGGCAAGAACACTTTCCGGCCAAGTCCCATTAATTAATCATAACGATATCGTGGAAATGCGGCACAGACCCATATATATAGAAACAGAAAAAGAATCACCTTGATACTAAACCGGATCGAGCCCGGGATCTTATTTGAAATGGGAAGATCTAGGATAGGCAGCCAACCTCCTGGAGAGAGCGATGTGCATGGACCAGGTGAGTAAGGATGCAGCTCCGTGGACCGCTCGTCGGGCCAGATAGGTGGTGGTATCACACCCTTCTCAAAGGAACCGTACGTGAGACTCTCGCGTCATACGGCTCCGTCCCGGAATCAGGACCCCCCTTTCCTTTGACCAACGGGTCCTCAGAACCAACCTGTCCTTCCTTTCTATTTCTCGGTAAGCGGTTTTTTTTATTTTCATTTTCATTCATTGATTGATTTAATTTAAGGTAGCTTTAGCTTACTTTCAAGTCCAAGCGCTAGCGGTAGAAGCTAGTCGTCAGAAGCGAACTTCCGGGTTGGGAATGAGCCAAAAAAGGTGAGCGCCCCTGTGCAAGCCTTATTGAAAACTAAAGCATGAAGGGAGAAGGTTGACTTTGAGAAAGAAGGTGCTTGTTGCCACTTTATTAGTAAGTTTACCTTAAGAATGGCGAAAACTTGCTTGACTATGACTAAGAAGATAGAAAGGGCTTTTCTCGCTTAGTATTGCTTTGGCTGAGCCCTATCTTGCTGGCGCGGAAGCTACCGCAACTCAAAGAAAAAATGAAGGAATAAGACATTAGCATTAGAAAGAGTACAGAGGCATTCCGGGCTGACTACAATACAAGTCATGAGCGATAGCGAAGCCAAGCTGGATAGGCTTTTTATGTCGAACGCCCCAAAACTAGCTATCTTATAGCAGACAACTAAGGCAAGCCTACTCAACTAATCTCATAAGTTAAGTGCTCCTTGTTGTTCGGATCTTGACCGGGTCCGAGCTTCCCAAGCTCTATGCTGTTGGGGAACTCCGCAAGGGTCTTACCACCTTCTTTATTTACTATATTTGAGACTTTGGAGTACTTTGGGATTATATTCCGCGCCGAGGATTTATGCTTGTGGGCTGGGGTGAATATTGCAGACCAGCGGATCTGGTGGTCGATAATCGTTCGGACTTGGTAAAGGTTGTGACAACTCATATTTTCGAACCCACTTTTGTGTAACGTTACATGATTATGTGAACTCTATTTGAATAACATGTTATACGTGCCTTGTGTGAAATTGTGAATGTTTGTTTATATGTTGCATGATCCGATCGTACATGACCCACTCGACTACACAAGCCCATTCGGTTTACACACATCCAACTCGAGACCATGGGGCGGCCCAAGTGAGGGTTCGGCCCATCCCCTAATCGTATACACTTTGAGATGTAGTAACTATCTCACACTTTTACCAAACATCCTAACACCCACAAACCCTAGAACACTCTCTCTCTCTCTCTCTCTCTCTCGATCGGAACCAAAGGCAGCCGAACATCCCTTTCCATCGAAGCTTTTGGATTCGGATCATCCTCTTCTCATCTCGGTTAGTATTAAGCTCGTCGATTGCATGTTTAATATGTATGATTATGAGATGATATTGTTATCTATCGGATTACATGATCTAGGGTTCTTGTTAGCATGATTTATTATGTTGTTGATTCTTAGTATTCATGAAATCGGCTGCATGTATGATTAAATCGGATTGGTAATATGCTAATCGGTTCGAATGTGTGCTTGTTAATCAGCTGTGATATTATGACTTGTGTTTGTGATTTAGGTTGCATGATAGTTAAATGATTCGGTTTATGTTTGTATGATGATCCGATTGTTTGTTCTTGATGATGATGATATGAATATTCATAATTATCAAATAATAGCTGATTTGATCTGATTATGAAACTACTAAATTTGTTGACTGATTTTACGGAACTAAATGAGCTGCTAATAAGGAAACTGTTACAATCTGCTAGTCTCGACATGGATTGCGAGTCGAGAACACCTAGTCTCGACTCGGGACCTCCTTACCGACACAAACAGCACAACTCGAGACCAGCATTGTGAGTCCTGTTGCGACTCGAGGCCTGACTCGAGACCACCTAGTCTCGAGTGACATATGCACCAGCCGAGACCTCCTTGTTGCGACTCGAGACTTCAAAATCAGTACAACTCGAGACCGCCTAGTCTCGACTCGAGATCGTTAGTCTCGACTCGAGACCGTGAACACTTGCACATTAGTATTGGACTTGCACTGTCACGAGCCCAACTGATTGGGTCGGATACTTGGAATTGTTTACGTGTCTGCTATTGGACTGCTATGACATACTTGTGCATGCCATGATTATACTTGTGTACAATACGTGTAGGACATACGTGCTATATTTGAATGCGAACCTGACTTGTATAATAACCATGCTAGGACGTGGTTGATCACTATATAGCTTAACCGAACTTTGTGTATCTGCCGAGCAAACCAAGGTGAGTTCACACAGCCAAGGCATGGGGTTCCCAGGGTGGGAATGGGATTGGATGATTTATTCGTACATACTCAGATGATAGAATTTAATGATATGGTCCTCAGGGTGAGGATGGTAATTGATAAGATACGGCTAGACTAGTATACCAATTGAACTGATCTTCGCACACATGCCGGGGTTGGCCGCGATATTATGACTGATCTTCGCACACATGCCTTGGAAAGGCCGCGAACTATATACTAAAACTTCGCACACATGCCAGGGTGGCCGCGATACAAATATACATAGTCTAGAATACTTGGGAACTTTCCCTAGTCATCGCACACATGCCTAGAGGGCCGCGATATGAAATAATATGATACATGACTTAACGAACGAACAAAAGGCTTACTTTCCTATTACTATTACTGAACTATTTACTGTGAACTCGCTCAACTAGTTGTTGACTCTCTGCTGCTTGCCTTGCAGGACCTTAGGCACTTATGGAGCTTGCACGTGGAGGAGCAGGTCGTTGTGGGATACGGATCGGGGATATTATGTCAAACGTTTAAACATTTGAACATTACTTTGGGTTTTCGTATTATGCTTCCGCTACTTAAAACTATGTTTTGTTGAAACACCAATTATATTGTGGTGGGTTACATTGATTACTTTTAATATTAATGCTATGTTCAATATGATTGGTGGCTTGATCCTGGTCATGTCACGCCTCCAAGCGGTGGTACTCCGCGTGTGGATTTTGGGGGTGTGACAGATTGGTATCAGAGCCATTGGTTATAGAGAACTTGGTTTTAACATGGGGAAAACGTTTTTATTAAAACCAGACTATAACCAGAACAGTGCTCTCAACGATCCACAACGACGCTTCGCTCCACGTGCAAGACTCAATATCCTAGGTAATAAGGTTTATGTTTATTGCCTACATGCTAGAATTACATAGAACTTTGCTCGCAGTATGCTTAGATTACATTGCTTACTATGCGTCATTACATGAGAACACCTATGTGCTTACACTCTTCTGTCATCGCACTACTCGCGAACCATTCTTACTTATTCTACTTTTACTATGAAGATCATGTCTGGACGTGTGAACATGACTCAAGCCCAGTTGACGGCTCTCATTAACGAACGAGTTGCTGCGGCACTTGCAGCCGCACAAGCAGGAGGTATATCCTGTAGTTATAACTCACACTAGGATCTTTAGGTCCTACACTCCTAAACCAACTCTTGTGTTTAACCTTGTCCTATTCGTACACAATAGGTCAACACGCACCGCAACCAGTTTGCACTTTCAAGAACTTCATGG
The DNA here is from genome assembly GCF_002127325.2 of Helianthus annuus. NCBI lineage: Eukaryota > Viridiplantae > Streptophyta > Magnoliopsida > Asterales > Asteraceae > Helianthus > Helianthus annuus. The sequence continues at coordinate 82,553,626 of NC_035442.2, forward strand.
ACTGTCGTCCAAGTACATTCAGTGGCACGGAAGGAGCAGTGGGACTACTCCATTGGTTCGAAAAGCTCGAGTCAGTATTCGAGATGTGTGAATGCCCTGAGGCTCGCAGGGTCAAGTACGCCACTGGCACGTTGGAAGGGATTGCGCTAACTTGGTGGAACGCGCAGGTTCAGATTTTAGGGCTGGCAGCTGCAAACGCCACCCCTTGGAACGATTTTAAGGAACTGATCAAGCGAGAATACTGCACGCGTGATGATATCCACAAGTTGGAAGTGGAGCTTTATCACCTAAAGATGACGGGGTCAGAGATCGAAGCTTACACGAAACGGTCGAACGAACTGGCTATCTTGTGTCCAACCATGGTGGACCCTCCAATTAAGCGCATTGAGTTGTATCTCAAGGGTCTAGCGCCAGAAATCCAGAGCCACGTGACATCGGTTAATCTCGACAACATCCAGGATATTCAGCGACTCGCTCATCGTCTTACTGATCAGGCAGTGGACCAGGACAAGCTACCGAAACGTATCAGTGCTACTACTGCTACCACATCAGCCGCTACTCCTGCTACCCCTCAGTGACAACAAGAGAAAGTGGGAAGGGGATTCTAGCAAAGGTTCAGCAACAGTTCAGTCTCAGGCTCAGTAGCAGAAGACTGACCACTACCAGAGTCCCAGTCAGCAGTTTTCTGGTAGTCGTGGGCAGAGAAGATATCAGGGAAATCAACCAAAGTGCCACAACTGTAACAGGCACCACAGCGGCCAGTGCAATAAGGGTCATTGCCAAAGGTGTCTCAAGATGGGCCACGAGGCCAAGGACTGTAGGAGTCCACGACCTGCGAATCAGAACCAGCAACCGCAACTACCAGCTCCACAGAACCAGCAACAGCAGCAACAGCGAGGCAACAGGGGATGCTTTCAGTGTGGTGCTGAAGGCCATTTCAAATGTGATTGCCCTCAATTGAACCAGAACCAGAATCGCAACAACAACAACAATCAGGGCAATGGTAACAATGGTGGCAACAACAACGGCAACGAAGCTCGGGGTCGTGCTTTCGTGCTGGGTCAGGGCGACGCAAGGAATGATCTCAACGTAGTTATGGGTAAGTTCCTTCTCGACGAATTTTACGTTGTTGTTTTGTTTGATTAGGGTGCGGATACAAGTTATATGTCTTTGAAAGTTAGCCAAATGTTAAAACGTACACCCACACTTCTGAACACTAAGCATGTCGTAGAGTTAGCTAATGGTAAGAGTCTAGAGGCCACGCACATAGTTCAGGGTTGTAATCTTATCCTCACGGGTCAGACTTTCTCGATCGATCTCATCCCCATAGTTTTGGGTAGTTTTGACATCGTCATTGGTATGGACTGGTTATCTCAACATCACGCAGAGATCCTATGCAAGGAAAAGATAGTTCGCATTCCTTGTTCTGGTCAGGAACCTCTCGAAGTTCAAGGCGACAAGAGTGGTGTTGTGGTTGGCATCATCTCTTTCTTGAAGGCTCAGAAGTGTTTACGTAAGGGCCACACTGCCATTCTGGCACTTGTTACCGATGCATCAGCAAAGGAAAAGAAATTGGAAGACATTCCAATAGTTCGCGACTTTCCTCAAGTGTTTCCAGAGGAATTACCTGGTCTATCGCCTCATCGCCAGGTCGAGTTTCAAATCGAGCTAACACCAGGAGCAGCACCGATAGCACGTGCACCGTATCGGTTAGCTCCATCAGAGTTGGAAGAACTCTCTACGCAACTACAAGAGCTCTTGGATAAGGGCTTTATTCGTCCTAGCTCTTCGCCTTGGGGAGCCCCAGTATTATTTGTGAAGAAGAAGGACGGTACCTTCAGGATGTGCATAGACTACCGTGAACTGAACAAGGTGACGGTGAAGAACCGTTATCCTCTTCCGCGTATTGACGACTTATTCGACCAGTTGCAAGGGTCGAGCTACTACTCCAAGATAGACTTGAGGTCAGGTTACCATCAGCTGAGAGTCCGGGATAAGGACGTCTCCAAAACAGCATTCAGAACTCGCTACGGTCACTACGAGTTCCTAGTCATGCCATTCGGGCTAACGAACGCACCGGCAGTTTTTATGGACCTTATGAACAGGGTGTGCAAACCCTACTTAGACAAGTTTGTGATTGTATTCATCGACGACATTCTGATCTACTCCAAGAATCAGGAGGAACACGAGCAGCACTTACGGCTTATCTTGGAACTTCTTCGAAAGGAACAACTGTACGCCAAGTTTTCCAAATGAGACTTCTGGCTTCGTGAAGTCCACTTCTTAGGCCATGTGGTGAACAGGGATGGGATTCATGTCGATCCATCCAAGGTAGATTCGATCAGGAACTGGCCTGCACCACGCACACCAACGGAAATACGCCAATTCTTGGGATTGGCGGGTTATTACAGGCGATTCATTAAGGATTTCTCAAAGATTGCACAACCACTTACACTACTGACACAGAAGGGTGTCACCTACCGTTGGGGAAATACTCAGGAAACTGCTTTCCAGCATTTAAAGGATAGACTTTGTAGTGCACCTATCCTCTCATTGCCAGAAGGCACGGACGACTTCGTGGTTTATTGTGATGCATCCATTCAGGGACTTGGATGTGTGTTAATGCAGCGCGACAAGGTCATTGCTTACGCTTCGCGCCAACTCAAGGTTCATGAACGGAATTACACGACGCACGATTTAGAGCTGGGAGCTGTTGTTTTCGCGCTCAAGATATGGCGACACTACCTGTACGGTACCAAGTGCACTATCTACACCGATCACATGAGTCTCGAGCATATCTTCAAGCAGAAGGAATTGAACATGCGTCAACGACGATGGGTCGAGTTACTTAACGATTACGAATGCGCCATCAAGTACCATCCAGGCAAAGCCAATGTTGTGGCTGACGCTCTCAGTCGAAAAGATACTCTACCTAGACGCGTACGAGCCTTACAGCTCACTATTCAGTCTAGTCTTCCTGCACAAATACGAGATGCTCAGGTAGAAGCATTGAAACCAGAAAAGGTCAGGGCTGAAGCCTTACGCGGCTCAAGGCAACGACTAGAACAGGAGGAAGACGGCGCCTACTATGTAACGGGGCATATTTGGGTCCCACTATATGGCGGTTTACGAGAACCCGTGATGGATGAAGCACACAAATCTCGCTACTCGATACATCCAGGTTCGGATAAGATGTACCACGACATCAGGACGACATATTGGTGGCCTAGCATGAAGGCCCACATTGCCACTTATGTCGGCAAATGCTTGACCTGTGCAAGAGTCAAGGCAGAATATCAGAAACCAGCAGGCTTACTTCAGCAACCAAAGATACCACAGTGGAAATGGGAGGAAATTTCCATGGATTTTGTTACAGGCCTGCCTAGATCTCAGCGTGGGAACGATACTATTTGGGTGATCGTGGATCGACTCACCAAGTCTGCTCACTTCTTGGCAATCAAAGAAACAGACAAGTTTTCTACACTAGCAGACATATACTTGAAGGAAGTAGTCTCAAGGCACGAGGTGCCCACTTCTATCATTTTGGATCGCGATGCACGATTCACATCAGAACTATGGCAAGCAATGCACAAAGCTTTTGGCTCACAACTAGACATGAGCACAGCATATCACCCTCAGACGGATGGGCAGTCTGAGCGCACGATTCAAACCCTAGAAGACATGCTTCGGGCGTGTGTTATCGATTTCGGCAACAGCTGGGAAAAGCATCTCCCTTTGGTGGAGTTCTCGTATAATAACAGCTATCACAGCAGCATACAAGCCGCTCCATTTGAGGCATTGTACGGGTGTAAATGCCGGTCACCTCTCTGTTGGGCAGAGGTGGGGGATAGTCAGATCACGGGTCCAGAACTTATAGTGGACACCACGGAAAAGATTGCACAAATACGACAACGTATGACGGCAGCTCGCGACCGTCAGAAAAGCTACGTGGATAAGCGTAGGAAGCCATTGGAATTTCAGGTCAGGGACCGGGTTTTACTTAAAGTCTCACCCTGGAAGGGTGTGGTTCGTTTTTGCAAACGGGGCAAACTCAATCCGCGGTATGTCGGACCGTTCGAGATCATAGAAAGAATAGGCAAAGTAGCCTACAGACTAAACCTACCAGCTGAATTCGGTGCAGTCATGTTTTCCACGTGTCGAATCTGAAGAAGTGCCTGTCAGATGAGACCCTCATAATTCCTTTGAAGGAACTCACTATCGACGAGCAGTTGCACTACGTCGAGGAACTAGTTGAAATCACGGACCGGGATGTTAAGGTCCTCAAACACAAGAGAATCCCTCTTGTCCGAGTTCGTTGGAACTCCAAACGTGGCCCAGAGTTCACCTGGGAACGCGAAGATCAGATGAAAGAAAAGTACCCCCAATTGTTCGCGAACAGTACAACCACTACTAAGGCTGAAGCTACCACGGAATTTCGGGACGAAATTCCAGATCAACGGGGGGAGGATGTGACACCCCAGGAAAACCATGCAACTTAACTAGCTTCCTCAGTGAGTACGTACCAAATTTCGGGACGAAATTTTTTTAAGTTGGGGATAATGTGACAACTCGTATTTTCAAACCCACTTTTGTGTAACGTTACATGATTATGTGAACTCTATTTGAATAACATGTTATACGTGCCTTGTGTGAAATTGTGAATGTTTGTTTATATATTGCATGATCCGATCGTACATGACCCACTCGACTACACAAGCCCATTCGGTTTACACACATCCAACTCGAGACCATGGGGCGGCCCAAGTGAGGGTTCGGCCCATCCCCTAATCGTATACACTTTGAGATGTAGTAACTATCTCACACTTTTACCAAACATCCTAACACCCACAAACCCTAGAACACTCTCTCTCTCTCTCTCTCTCTCTCTCTCTCTCTCTCTCGATCGGAACCAAAGGCAGCCGAACATCCCTTTCCATCGAAGCTTTTGGATTCGGATCATCCTCTTCTCATCTCGGTTAGTATTAAGCTCGTCGATTGCATGTTTAATATGTATGATTATGAGATGATATTGTTATCTATCGGATTACATGATCTAGGGTTCTTGTTAGCATGATTTATTATGTTGTTGATTCTTAGTATTCATGAAATCGGCTGCATGTATGATTAAATCGGATTGGTAATATGCTAATCGGTTCGAATGTGTGCTTGTTAATCGGCTGTGATATTATGACTTGTGTTTGTGATTTAGGTTGCATGATAGTTAAATGATTCGGTTTATGTTTGTATGATGATCCGATTGTTTGTTCTTGATGATGATGATATGAATATTCATAATTATCGAATAATAGCTGATTTGATCTGATTATGAAACTACTAAATTTGTTGACTGATTTTGCGGAACTAAATGAGCTGCTAATAAGGAAACTGTTACAATCTGCTAGTCTCGACATGGATTGCGAGTCGAGAACACCTAGTCTCGACTCGGGACCTCCTTACCGACACAAACAGCACAACTCGAGACCAGCATTGTGAGTCCTGTTGCGACTCGAGGCCTGACTCGAGACCACCTAGTCTCGAGTGACATATGCACCAGCCGAGACCTCCTTGTTGCGACTCGAGACTTCAAAATCAGTACAACTCGAGACCGCTTAGTCTCGACTCGAGATCGTTAGTCTCGACTCGAGACCGTGAACACTTGCACATTAGTATTGGACTTGCACTGTCACGAGCCCAACTGATTGGGCCGGATACTTGGAATTGTTTACGTGTCTGCTATTGGACTACTATGACATACTTGTGCATGCCATGATTATACTTGTGTACAATACGTGTAGGACATGCGTGCTATATTTGAATGCGAACCTGACTTGTATAATAACCATGCTAGGACGTGGTTGATCACTATATAGCTTAACCGAACTTTGTGTATCTAAAGGGCATGTTTGGTCGGAATCAGTAAACAAACCCTAATTCTCTCTCTAGCATATGGCGATCCTGAACCTTCTTCCGTAACCCTAATTTTGCTTCGATCTCTCTGCTGCTAATTAGTTTTTAGAAGTTCCTAACATCTAAAACGAAGTTGGTCTGCAGATCTGTTCGAGTTTCATCTAGGGTTTCCTTCAATCGCCGCCTGAATCCTTTCTTCGCAGTCGATTTCTTTGGCTTCGGCCTGATTCTCCCGAGTAAGTTATCTGAAATTGTTCGAAGCATGGGTTAGGGTTTCTTGCTAGTTAGGGTTTCTATTTTGTCTTTCCAGTTTGGTGTTCGACGGGTTTTGTTTGGTGCTTTGTTTTTTCGAGATTGTTTCTGCATTTGCTTTAAGAGAGTTGCTTTTGTCTTTCTGAATGGAAGAGCATAACAAACAGATTGATGGTGGCAGCAGACCTTCTTATTCGTTTGAGGGTTTGTCCAGCAGAATCATGGATGTAGACGGTACTACATGGTTACCTAGACGGGGCACAGTTCAGACTTCAACTGAATCCCGTAAGATTAACATAATTGATGAACTGTCGAAGATTTCTGTTCCACCATGGCTGCAAACCCAAGCCCGGTTAATAGGGTTTATGAAAAGAATGGGATTGATCAGTCAAACATGAGTTATGCGCCAAATTCTGATTTTGATTATGCTGAATCAGCTGGTCAAGGGAACATAAAATCGTCCGGAACGCAGGTACCGTTATCGTTTGCTAAAGTTGTAAACAACACTACGGAGAAGGCAAAGGTGAATTTTAGGGAGATGGAATCTACCGAGACTGTAGATGGAGCTGATGTTATTATTCCGTTGTCTTCGGTTAAACAAGTCACGGACAGGTATGCGAACACTCTTTATGGGTACTTCTTGGGTAAACGTCTAGCTTTTCCTGTGGTGGATTATTTTGCTAAGAACAACTGGACTAAGTACGGTTTGTCTAGACTAATGATGAATGCGAATGGATTCTTCTTCTTTAAGTTCAAAACAAAGGAAGGGATGGATAAAATGGTAGAGGATGGGCCATGGATGATAAGAAACGTTCCGATAATTTTGAAAGAGTGGTCGGCTTCTATCAAACTTGAGAAAGAGGATATCAAAGCTATTCCAGTTTGGGTAAAGTTGCATGATGTGCCGTTAGCGGCATATACCGAGGATGGACTTAGTTTGGTTGCTTCTAAGATAGGGGTGCCTAAGATGTTGGATTCGTATACTGCCACGATGTGTGCTGAATCTTGGGGAAGAAGTAGTTATGCTAGAGCGCTAATTGAAGTGCAGGCGGGGGCTGACTTAAAAAGAAGTGTTACTGTTGCAGTTCCATCTTTAGATGGTAATGGATATTCTAAGGTGGAAATCAAAATTGAATATGATTGGGAGCCTGTAAGGTGTTCTTCTTGCTGTGTTTTTGGTCATGATGATAGTTCGTGTCC